>NW_019396148.1:774768-877243 GCF_000591075.1 Eurytemora carolleeae
CCTCCCTTTGGCTAAACGGGCCCCGGCCACGCATATCCCGAATATCTTCATTGAATCTAATTTTGTAACCAATTAAAACTTTTTTTTTACATATTTTAGAAATATGAAAATAACAAATATAAGAAAAATTCTGTAACAAAGAAAATAGTTTTTGTTCGAATCCTACACCGAGTAACATTTATATTGCGTCACAAAGAAATATATGCTCTCCTTCGTGCGAAATGCGTAAATTATTCGATATTACGCATTGAAAAATGTATTTGAATATACTGTCTTTTCATGGGAAAAGAAATATAAAAAATAAAAAAAACATACAAGAAACGAAATGTGAAATACTTTACTTGAATTCTTTAATTATTGTTCGAATGTTGATAATAACCAAAAATTGATAAGATAATAGATAGATAGAGAGTTTAAGTAAGACTATGAAGATAAATAGATAGATAGTAAGAAATACAAAAATCAAATCTAAGGTAGGATTGTGCGCAGTTTATCAGTAGAAAGAGTCTTGCGGAACTTTTGCATAAATAGAAAAAAATTAATGATTATTGAGTATTTTTTGAAAATTAAAAACTGAAATGTTTGAAAGCTTTTTTGAAAATCCGCGAAAGAAACCCGAATCCGCCAAAGTGTACTGATATACATTACGTTGCAAGGGACAGGGGTCTCGGCCGAGCCTAGTTTAAGTTAAGCCTAGACCACAGAGCTGTGAACAGCGAAGAAGAAGCAGAAGAGAAAAAAGATAATAAGGAAGGAAGGAAGGAAGGAGGTCTGAGAGAAGAACCTAGAGATTATCTTCTTCCTAGGCGCTCTTTTCAGACCCAAGGTGCATTTTTTAAAGCTTGCCATCCTTTCTTTCCTTCAATTTGTGAAACTGCGCAGTTACTTTCAGTTTCATTGTCAGCTGATTTTGACATAATTGGAAACAAAGAGAACTGGTTAAAAACTGCATGAACGACATTTTTGCATTGTTTCCTGCACTATAAATGCAATTAACTAAAATTAGTGACACAGAAGTTTAATAAATTCTTGTTATAACATTGAAAATCAAAACATAGTTTCTTCTTTAAAACCATAACAATGATCTTTACAATAAATAATTGATAGTTTTATATGTTGATTTTATATTTTTTGTAAAATTTTGTTTAATTATCAGTTTTCCATTCATCCATTTTCATAAATGTTTGAAGTTTATTGTAGAGAAGTATGAATAAGAGATAGACAGAGAAACAGTTAGTGAGAGAAGTCTCCATTATAAGCCCAGCTATGTGGCGTGTTGCAGCCAATAGGAAGGCAGGCCTGCAAATCTAGGATATTTAGTCACGTGATCCTATCCACCAATAGCAGGCCAGACTTAGTCACATGACCTCAAGAGCCAATAAAAGCCCAGGCCCTTCAATGATCAATTATTGAAGGTCTTTCTAGTTAGAATTAAGCCTATATTATGTAATGAAAATAATTTTGTAACAAAATGCCCTAAATTCCTTATGTTACTCTATCCTGAAGTTTTGCATCTATATTCTGAATGATGAACACTAAACATTTTGAAATGTGTCCTCTTTTAGAGTGACCTTGACTGTTGCCTGCCAGGCTTTGATTAATGATTTACAGTTACGATCACATATATGAGATACCAATTTGATTGGGGGGGGGGGGGTTAAATAAAACTTTATGCTCTTCAGATTCCAAAAAAAAGATGCTCCTGACAAAAAAAAACGTACGTCCACTCCCCGTTCACAAATATTATATTATTCCCACTTTGTTTTATTTGTTGAATTGGGAAAAATATATGGATTAAAGGGGAAATGAATGAATTGTTAGACAATTAAAATATCATACAGAGGATAAATAACTTGACATGCACAATATAAATTAAGTTATGAATAGTATTTATTCAAGAATTAAAAGCCAAGGATGAATAATAATTAAGAATTTAGCAGGTTTCTAAGAATTTATGGACATGTTATTTTAAGATTGAAAGTTGCAGGAACATGCATGTTTTACAGTAAATCTTAATAGAACTCGAGTTTGTTGAATTTAATAGATGATTTAATTGTTTGTCATATCATGTTTTATATCTTCACAACTTTTAAAGCTATACAAATGGAATTGATATCTTGGTTCTACATGGTAAAAAGGAACGTTTTAAGCATAAGTATAAACTATTTTTCAGCAAAAATGTATCAGAGGCATGTTAATTTTGTAAATATTCTGAAATTTGAAACAATTTTTGATGACTTGAAATTTAAGCATCTTGATTTTATTTGATAATTTGATATTTCAGTATGGAGATGCTACTAGCTGAACAGGCTGCCCTTGAACTGGGTAGTGTGGATACAAACCAGCTTCTAACTCTTCTAGAGTGTCCAGTCTGTCTTGATCATATAACACCACCAGTCAAACAATGCATTAAGGTCAGTAAATCAAGCTGAGGTAAATTAAGATCAGTATTTCAAGTTAGGGTCATTTAAGGTCAGTATTTCCAGCTAAGGTCAACTATGGTCAGTACTTAAGCTAAGATCATTAAAGGTTAATATTTAAAGCAAAGGTCATGTAAGGTCAGTATTTAAAGCTAAGGTCAGTTAAAGGTCATTATTTCAAGTTAAGATAATTTAAGGTCAGTATATCAAGCTGAGGTCACTTAAGGTCATTATTTCAAGTTAAGGTAATTTAAGTTCAGTATATCAAGCTGAGGTCAGTATTTCAAGCTAAGACCAATTTAGGTCGATATTTCAAGGAATTGTTCATGTATTTTTAAGATAAAAGATTGACACATTAAAGTAAATGTCCAAAACTGTATAGAAAGTCAACCTTTGTTTTACATTGGTTACCTTAACATTTCTAAGAGCAAGATACGTCTGTTAATATCAAGTTATAATTTTGAATAGTCTAAAACATTAAACACAGCAATTGTGCAGTGAACACAGACTCATTCTATAAAATATGTTGATTTCATTTAAGTCAACATGAATAACTATTTTCCAGATATAACAACATCAAATACATATAACATGGCTCAAATGTCGTACTCCAATTCCACAGTTCACAGTTGTACAGGTCCCTCCGTAGTACTATTTATTCATAGATTCTGTTTTAAGAAATACCATATAATTTCAGTTAACGGTCACGTACCATTCCTATTTTTACTTTATTAAGAAAGCTAGAATGATTTTTAAATCACTTGAGGAAAGTTTGTTAATCTTTTCTGTGTACTTCTTTCTAAAAAATAATTATTCTTTCCCCCAAGAATAATTTTTTTCCAATAGCCCCAACTACAGCCGTGAAAATCTAGAAAATAGGTTATACTTCACAAACCTTCTTAAATTTAGGAAAATTACAACTAAACGCCTGAACTGATTCCAACTAAATGCCTGAACTGATTCCAACTAAACGTCTGAGCTGTTCTTTAAAACTTTGATAATCTTGTTGACTGATTTAATAATTATATTTAGGGTCATCTGGTGTGTAGTGACTGCTTCCCCCGTCTCCCCCACTGCCCCACCTGCAGGTCCCCAATGTCCTCAGAGAGGAACCTGGGGATGGAACAGGTCTCCAGGCTACTGAATTTCCCCTGCAGGTTCATTATTACATCTTAAGTTTTATTACTAATTATTTGTATTTTTCATCCAATTTGCCGAACACCTAGATAGTAAAATATTCTCTGTTTAGATATCATCCAATGGGATGTAAGGTATCTGCTCCATTAGCTCAGAAAGGCGACCATGAGCGTAGCTGTGAGTATCTTCAGCTTAAATGTCCTTTCCATGGACAATGTAGTTTCAGTGGAGCTCTTACTATGGTTGTTCCACATCTAAAGGCAAGTTTAGCTTTAATTTGTTTCTTAATAAAAATATAAAATTTTTGTACAGCTTTAAAAATCTTAACAGAACAATTTGCCTAACGGATGGTGGAGGGGTGGTTTTGTACTACACATTACATATTCTCCTCCCTGTATGTTATTTATTGTATATTTTCCAGGCTGAGCACGCAGTAACCCCTGTTCCTGTACAACCCAACGGTACACTTTTCTACCGAGCAAAACAGTTCTACAAGCGCAACCTCTGGGCATTCATCTACGAGTGGGAAAAGAACCTATTCAGGTTTATGGTCAAGCACATTCATGCTTCCACTGTTGGACGAGCAGACAACTGCAATCTAGTGATAGCTCATGTACAGTATATTGGACCTGATAGTATGGCAGCCCAGTATGCATACCAGATCTCCTTGTTTGATTGTGACAATCGCAAGAACGGACCAAAGTTTGAGGGTATTGTATCCAGCACTATGAAACCTCTTGAGAGCCAGGTTACGAAAGAGGAGGTGTTTGTTGCCACCACATATACTGCTCGTGATTTTACAGATACCTTCGGACAACTTAATTTCATCATTCAGATGAGATCCTTTAAGGAGAAGGATGGATCCAGGTCTAAGGATTCTGAGTCCAGGCGGCATCGATCAAGAACATCTGCCAATCCTCAACCTGGACCTTCAGGTACTCAGCGCATTACACCCACTACATCCAGCACATCTGCAGTCTCCTCATCAACATTGTCCTCCAGTACACCTTCAACCTCTAGTACATCCTCAACAGCCTCTATTACTCCCTTAAACACCTCCAGTACACCTTCATCCATCCCTTCTGTATCCAGTACAGCCCCCTCTAGTTCCGTTCCTCCTGTAGAAGGAGGCCCAGCTGCCTCTAGTATCTAGTACTTTAACCTAGTTTCTATATTGGCTGTTACGCAGTAGTAGTTTATTGCATGGTTTCCCTACCATACTGTACTGTACTGTACTCTTCTGTACTGTACTGTAAAAACATCCTTGTACAGAGGTTTGCTTGGCCCAGTGATATGCTAGTGAGATGTTTTCTTTTTACAACCCGCGGTCTTAAAATTGGAGTGGGGTTGTGTCAGGGGAGTTAACACTGCACTGCAATATTAAACGATAAGTATCAAAATAACTAAATTCATTCTTCATAGTAGTATTATCAGTTGCAAGAGCAACACTTTTTTAAAAATACAAATGTGCAAATATCTTTTTTGAATTTATTTGAAGGTGTTGGATTGATGGTAACTTGGGTTGAGGTGTTAAGCTAAAATAAATGCTATTAGTTCACCATACTTGCGTTATTGCACATGGAAGCTAGTAGTATTATCCCTGGAACACTTGGGGCAGGGGAATATTACTTCCTGTCTCTATTCCATCTTGTTCATAGAAGTCTTATTTTATCCTTTTAATATTCCACGAGCCAAACTAGTTTCCATATTTTCTCATTTCATTTTTTCCCTTTATTTGATTATTTTCTTCCCTTTTATCTTCCCTTTGCCCTTGTAGGCCCGGGTTGCACAAACACCTTTACTATAAGTTGACCCGCGAGCTAGCTTGAGCGCAGAGTACGGGGGGCTTGAAGTCTATATACCTGGTACGTATTCATCAATCAAACAACTTGGTTGTATCCAAAATTTGCGTTTGCGCGCACTCAGCATATTTAAATTTTGTTTTGGACCTTCCAACTAGTTAGTTTATACTGTATCATCAGTGAACAACTAGCTAATTTTAATCATAACAATTCAATTCAATATGCTTTACTTTCAACTTTTAGGATTTGGGGAATTTTAATTTCAGCTGGCGTGTGCGTGTGTGTTACGTCGCGTAGGGCGATGATTAGGTTGCTTTTAACACGCAGGAAGCAAGGTAGGGTTCAAGTAGGGTTTCCAGTTATTCTTTGCGCAAAGATTGCACATTGCGCAGATCTGTAAACATTCTGTGTCAAGTTTTCATTCATTGTAGTACTTGGTTAGATGCATTCATTTTAAACAATTCAAACTGTTCAATCTTTTGCGCTCGGAAACCCTAGTCACCACACTCAAATTTCTGTCTTAACCATTTTTAATATAAATATGCATAATAATAATAATAGGGTCCATATTCACATAGCTCTATTATCCATTTTATTTGTGTCGGCCATAATCTATCAATTTCGTCTTACTCATGATACTAAATTATTTCCTAGTCATCAATTCATTCATTCATAATTGATTCATCCTGTTATATATATATATAGATATTTTTGGTTTTCTTTCCGCCTGTTACTTTAAGTTTTTTTAAATATGTTTTTGATCTTACAATTTTATTTTCTTAAAAAAATAAATGCTGGTGTAGTTAATGGTCTAGGTTTGATAAGCTCCTAATTTGGCAGATTTTTATAAATAAATAAAGGAGTGGTTTACTTATACTGGTATTTTTGTCATATTTTAAACTCGCGCTGTAGACCTCTTGGGAATAATTATCTGTTAAATTGGAGGAATTTTTCAAAAACATATTGTTGATAATGTTCATCTTTCCTAGACCTAGTTTCCAGCACCTTCAAGTTTAATCTAATCTTTATCTTGTCTTCTATATGTTCAGGTCACTTTCTACAAATTAAATACGAAGCAGTGTAAATTCATGTTTTACAGAATACAATTGTGATTATAAAATAATAATATGATATATATAATATTTATATGAAACCTGTGTTGTTTCTACATTCTAAGATTTGCTTGAAATAAATGTATTTATATTAAACTGTTGATTATTTGTCTGATATGAAAACAGAACTGTGCGGAGTTGTTGATCCTGAACCCTTATACACTCGAGATATGCAGGGTGAGTAAAAATACGGGAATATCGGACAACAAATTCCAAATTTTTGTATTGTTTCTGAATAATAAAATGTGATAAAAATACTTAAAATATATTTGTTGCCGTTAAACACAAAATCCGCGAAATCCTTTTTTTTAATAAGGAACAAAATAACTTGTTATTATTTCTCATTAACTTTTTTATGAAATTTTGGAGAAAAAACTGATAAAATAAACAATTTTTCAAAAATTATAAATGTCTGCATCTCTTGAAGTCATGTGAATTGGCCCAAAAATGGAATGCTGAAAGATAGTAGCAGCATATTTCCCCGCTCCAGCATGTTCAATGGAGACTGGTGCTATAATCACTCGTATTATATTAAGTAATGATTTTATACCTTTTTTACAAGAAATCTACGAAAATGAAAAGCTATCGATCAAGTTAAAATAGAAAGCCCTGACTCAGCCTATAGTATTTTTATAGATTTAGAAGCAACTCTGTAAATTGTCTTTTGCTTGTTTTTTTTACCGAAATGTTAAAGAACGTATTATATTGATGTGTTTAATTTTCATTTGGAAATATGGAACTGCACTGAACATTAAACAATACAAATATATTCCCTTGATAAATCCTATGAAATGATAAGACAAAATAAATTATAAATGAATTTAAATATAATTAAAATAGCAGATAGGAGCAGATAGGACACTAAATGTCGTCTTTTTAAGATTTGGATGAAACTCGTCCTCAAAATCACATTATAACCCTGAGGCAGAAGCCCACAGGAGTTTCGCGCAGTCGGCGTAGAATTACAAGACAGATAGAGCCAAAGACTCATGACTTTAAAGGAACTGTAATGGAGAGACTTAAAGAATCTTGTACGAAATCTCACATGTAAGTTTTCGTATGGTTTTGACACAGTTTTATATCAATTTCTAGAGATAGGAACATCAAATAGAACTCTTAAATGTCTCGATCAACTCCTGAAGTTCTTAGATTTCAGCCTAAACTCTCCCTTTCATTTTTCTTTTACAGTCCCTTTAAATAGTCCAATATAACATATTTGCACTGTGCAGTGTAAATTGACCAATTTTATTGAATACATGATTTAATAAGTCACAAGTATAAACTATTTGATCTTAGTAACAACATCAAATACACTCATTTAATGCCTGAATGTCGTCTTTCTATAACAAAATTTTCTGGTTCTCACGGCAGTATATAAAGTGAGAAAAAACAACTTGACCTTTCTACTGCACGACATTAAAAACGACGACATACAACAAAGAATCAGTTTGTATACATGGGAGTCCCAATAAACATGGGAATAGAGTTCAGTCAAATTTGAGATCGTCTTTGTAGAGAATTAGCATTGTAATACCTGGTTTCAAAGGCCATATTATTATTATGTCTGCTATAGTTTATTTTATGAAAATGGTAAATGCAGGCTTTTAAGAACACTTTGATTTTCTCTGCAAGATGAACATCGTTTTTTTTTACTGTGATTTTCTTGTTTAACCAAGTACAATTGCAGCATACAGTCAAAACATAAACAGACAAATGCTGACGTACTTTTTTACTTTTTTAAAAATCTCCCTTGCACCCTAACCATCATATAAGATATTACAGATAGTAATGTGCAGGCCTTGAAAAGTTGGACTAGGGACATGTATCACAGTTCCACTATTTCAAATCTGAAGACAAAATCAAAGGGGGGGAGGGAGTGGGGTAAAAAACACCCCTCTGTTTATATTAGACAAAAATAGTCCAATCGGGATAGGGAATTCAGTCAAATTATTTCTTTGGGATTATTAGAATTTATCATTGATCAAATTTCTGAACAATCCCGTAAATATTTATAATTATGATTTATATGTTTCGTGCGATATTTCCCACATGTGTGTCACATCTGATAAAATTTAGTAAAATTCATAATTTTAATAATTTTCACTTTTAAAAATGCATTTTTTCATTTATTCGGCTAACAAAAAAAGACCGTCAGAAATTCTAAGTATTTTGATTTTTTTGTTTTACTTTTGAAAAATTTAAGACTTAACATGTAAGACGTAAAACAATGAGCTCACAACTACGCCAGTTGAATACTATTTCTTAGAGGATCAAGAGACATGAAGGGTAGTGTTGGTACAGTACATGTACTTTGTACAGTACTTCTGTATACTGTACAACAAGCAAGTGCTAAGGTGCAGTACTCTCTATAAAATTAAAATATTTCGTTTCGACTAGGGCTGGGCACGTTACAACTATTTATAGCCGTTTCGTTAATGGTTAGTTCCAACCGCTAAAAAAGAAAAATTCAGGTAGCCGTTAGTTTCAAAGATAAGAATGGAGCGTTCGTTTCGTTAAAAGTATTTTCCTTTTTTAAGTTACCGTTATTTTATTAACGGCGTTATCGGGAGATAGTCTGCGGTTAACGTTTTTTTGGAATTAACGACATTAGCCCTTTATAAAGTGCCGTCACCAAATTGCAAAAAAATCCATCATATAAACATGGGGGGGTACTTAAAATATNAATACATTTAAAATTTTTTGTTGTTGCAAGTTTCATGCAATTTAAACCGAAAAAAAAGAATATAAGTTGTCGTTTTTTAATAACCCATCAGTTTCGTTTTTGTTTTCAACCGTTAACTTTTTTTTAATACGACTAATCTGTTTTATTAACCATTTAAAAATTAACGGGTTTTCCGATCGTTAACGGACTTTTCCGTTAATTTTTGAAAACCACCGTTTCGTTACCGGTTGCTCAGCCCTAGTTTTGACTTTAACATTTAACATTTATTTTTGGGTTTTCAATATCATCTGAATACAAGAGCAAAATGATCATTAATTTTTAAGATTAAGTTCAATTAAAACATTTGTAAAAACTGCGTAAAATATTGATAGTGAACTGTGAAAAACATCAACTTACTTTTTGGCAAAAATACAATAATAACAAATGATCAATTCTACTTATTTAACCTCTACCCTTTCCCCATTCTTTACCCCCTTATCCCCTCCTCCCCCCTTAATCTAAAAATAAATGTTACACTTTATGATTTTCTAAAAGTTTTCAGAAAAAATCATTATATTTTTAAATCATTCCTTTTCTAGCTTTGCTGGGAGGAGTGCACAGATTTAGGAGTAGTTCAGGTAATATTGTAGAAACAATATTTTTTCAAACAATTTATTTCAAAAACATTAATTTTTTTAGCTTTTATTTAAAAACCATAATTTGTTAACAAGCAATACTGTAACCACAAAATATTTGTAAACAAAGAATATTTGAAAACAAGCAATATTTGTAAATAAACAATATTTGTAAACAAAAAATATTTGTAAACTATAACAATATTTGAAAACAAATCATGTTTGTAAACAAACAATATATTTGTAAACAAATTTTATTTGTAAACAAATTTTATTTGTAAACAAATTTTATTTGTAAACAAATTTTATTTGTAAACAAACACTATTTGTAAACAAACAATATTTGAAGCAAGCAAAGTTTGTAAACAAACAATATTAAAAAAAACAAAATCGTATTTGGAAAGAAAAAGAAAACATTATTATTAAAAATTCAGTAAAATCACTATTTTCTTACTTTTGTTCTTAAAATCTTTTAATTTTATCTTTTTCTTAACATTTTAAAGAACTTTTATATATTGGGAACAGCAGCTTTGCACTGAGGCAAATCGGTATTAACAAACAAATTGACAAACAGAGATTACATCTTTATATAGATGATTATTTAGAATGTTGACATCCATGGTTGCAGAAGAAGATCATCTTATCCTTTGCAGCAGGTTTTTTTTTTATACAGTCGGAGCCATGACTAATGAGACAAAGTCATTTTACTTAATAACGCACATTTCAACCGTATCAAAATACATTAGAATCACGTAGAACTAAAAAGAAATTTAAAAAAGTAAATTTCATAAATGATTAATGAAAGATTGAAATCTTTTATGTTTTCAATTATATCACCTTTTCTTTAAGAGGGATTGAAAAGAACATTGATGTTTGGAATCTTCAAAATGTATCCGGAAATGAATCCGGAAATGTATCCGGAAATGTATGCACAAAATTGACTTTGCAGTGGATTGCTTATTCCACAGTTTTATGGTTTTAATACAAATTCTTATCTTATTTTCATCTTATTATTACTAAATTTTTAACCAATATATCGAAAATCTACAAAACAATATAAACGCCCAGTTTGGCCAGGACAGCATAACCTGTTTTTCTTTAAACCTGAGCAAAAAAAAGATGTTTCCCATTACTTTCGACCTCGCGAGTATATTTCTAAAATCTTTTATTTTGTTTTAGGATTTTAAGTGTAACGGCCGAACCGGTCCACCGTGTACGACGTTGAGGTAAACTTAAATAACACAGGTGAAAAGCATCAAACATAATCTTGCCTAGATCGTCGTTTTTAACAATTTTCTCCTTATAGATGCAACAGATAGAAGTAAGATTAATAGCGATCAAAGGCGATTATTTTTCGCTGTAAGCCTATACCCCCTTTCATTTTTCGCGAACGCTCCCTTTTAGTTAATAATCACAAAATATCCAAATTCGGACATTTCCAATGTGATGTCAAAATTGCAATAGATACGAAGACTTCGACAATTTTTTAATGTCTTGAAAAGTTGAAAGCACAAACACTGCAGACCTATATGTTAAACCTGGCAGTACTTGTTGACAGTTTCTCAAATGATTTCATAGATCAACGACGACCTTCAAATCCCCTCTAAACTGTCGTGTTTCGTAGGACACCCTTTAGATGACGGACGATAACGGAATATTCAGCTTTTAAAAATGTGGTCTCGTCTACCGTTCTCGTCAATTTTTTTGACATTTATTTAGAATATCTAACTACCAACAGCATTTTGTTCAAAGTTATCAAAAGATGATAGAAATATCTCACAAAGTCTAAATCCTTATAACACAATGATCCAATGATCTGAGCTGAAACTTTAGAATAGGATATTCTTAATCCCAATCGGTTAATTAATCTGGAGATTAATTACAAGAGGAGAATAAGATTTATTTAATCGGAGACCAAATTTAAAGAATTTAAGCCGCGGCTCAAATTTGGTTGGTTCCACTTAAATGTGTATTAAATTTTTCGAGATTTAAGACGGCGCTCAATTGAAACCAGTTTTTTGGAGATTTTAGACGCGGCTTAGATTCATTAAATTCGGACTTTGGAGATTAAGAAAAAGATGAGATCAAACATTGATCTCAATATCCCCAGTCCCCACCATTCTAAAGTTTTCAGCTCTGGCCAACTTTACGCACAAATCGATGAGCATTTTGTCTTAAAAACTGATGCGACTTTTCATGTTTTTTTGTTTTCTTTTGGTTCAGTCCAGCTGTTCAATATGATTTCGAAGTTATTAATCTACAGGGTGTCCCACGTAACATGAACATTGGTGAATAGTTGCGAATGCTTCTTCCATATACTGTTTTAGATATTTTAGACTTTTTGCAGTTTATTTCGTTACAAAGATTTGTTACTCAAATATATTTTACTTTGAAATCCATTTTACTATGATATGACTGCCATATAATATTCTATCATTCTCTTTGGTATCATACTACGAAACAAATTATGGAAGAAGACATTTTAAAATATTCACCAACTGTCATGTTTCGTGAGACACACTGCATTTCCATGTACATCGGGACACCCAGTGATAAAAAATTGAATGAGGAGAAGGAGACATTTGAAAGAGGAATAGTGAAGACAACATTGATTTATATTTTATTGTTGCAGGGGAGACACAGTGTATCTAGATCTACACTGGAAGGATGAAGGACATCAAAATATAACTCAGGAATAATTTCATAATACAATTCATGAAATGTACTCAACATCTTCTAATACAGTAATTATACTGTAAAACTAGTAGAATATGTTGACAATATTCAAGCAATATTTTAAATTGTATTTTAATTTGCTGTAATACATTTTCATTGAACTATGTATTTATAATCATAAATTGAGTTTAAAAGTAGTGTTTTACAGTTTTCTAGTTCTCTCAGTATAAAAACAATGAGTGATAAGAAAGATATAAAAACTTGGTCTAAAGAGTCCTACTTTACTACCTTCCAATACAGCATGAGACTTAGAGACGATTGTACAGAATTTGTCAGTCTTATTTCTAACTGATATGGCTCCCCGCCCAGCAGATACGTTTCTTTTATCGTTAAGTAGAACCGTGTCCGAATTTAATGAATTTGAGCCGAAGCTTAAATCTGCCAAAAACCGGTTTCAATTGAGCGCTGGCTTAAATCTTGAAAAATTGAATACAAGTGGAACCAACCATATTTGAGCCGCGGCTTAAATTTAAGCAGCGACTCAAATTCTTTAAATTCGGCCTCCGGCCTTCTAACTAACTTCTAAGAATATTTTGAAGGCTGAAAAGTGAAAACCAAAGGCTTATCCTTAGTAAGTAACATAATTCTCAACATCTTCTACGGTTTCTGGATTTAAAAAAGTGTTAAAAATAAATATTTCTTAAAGTTATTGAAACTTATTTCAAATAATAATTTTCAAATTGATTTTAAATGCTCATTAGCCTGTTTTTATCATTATTTAGTAGATTAAAAATTCTAAATATTAATCAATTTTTCTTAATTTATGAAATACAATTTTTTATCAGAATGTTGTGTGGCAGTCAGGTAATTGTTGCATATTTATCTGCTACACTAAATTTAAAGTCGGAAAATGTCGTAATAATGATGATAATATTAATATTTTTGAATTAAGGTTTCTTCGATCTTCCCTGGGTTGGAATGGAAACAGAGATTTGCAAGGAAAAATAATAAAAACCAAAATAATTAAGAAAAAAAGCCAGTCGTTGCAGAGTAACTTCAACTAACACCAGATTACAATATTTCATTTATCTATATAAAGTCGTAATCCCAGTTTATAGGTCCAATTATTACTTATAAACTCCTTGACCGATTTGCCTCACATTGTAATGCGGAATTTTCTAAGTTTGGTTTAAATATTCTAAGTTGGATAAAAACCAAAACTTAATTTCCTTGCAAAGCTGGGTTATCATTATATTCTAGCGAGGGGAAATTCGTGAACACAATTTCCTTCAAATCTGCTGATAAAAAAGGACAATTTTACTTTTTGAGATTTCTTTTATTTATGTTGGGATCGTCCTATCATATTTAAAGATGCAATATATGTCTGTATTCCTCACTTTTCGACGTCCTCAATCTGCGTCCTTAATTCTTACATTTTTAAATTTTATTTTTGTAAAGAACCTGTCAAATCTTTCGTTGGGATGTTTAGAAAGATGAAAATTTCCCTGTATGATAATTGAAAGACTGCAGTATGGTTTTGGTGAATTATATTGACGTACTAAGCTTAGGGGTGTCAGAAATGATTTTTTTTGCATTTTTTTGAAAACGTCTAATAAACCTAAAAAAGTTTAATTTTGATAAAACTTTTTGTTCTGGATGATTACAAATATCTATCTAAAACTTTCTTAAACCGGCATATTTTTTCTATATTCATTTAGTTAAGAGTTTGAGTTAAAATAAGTATTAGTAAATATTGCTTTATATCGAGTAGATATCCTTATAAAATATCGATGTGAAACCTTTCAGAGAGTAGGAAAGATTCTGCGAAAAAAAGTTGCCAAACCAAACAGAATTTTATTTTGAACAAAAATATTTAGAACTTATATAGAAGCTTTTCTGGGTTGCACTTTACTCTAGTTTTGCATTATTTTCATTTTTCATCTTTCTAAACATCCCAACGAAAGATTTGACAGGTTCTTTTAACCAAACCTGGTGTCTAGTCTGGTTACCAGAAAATGTTAATTTCTGCCAAATGGTTTTAGCACAAAACAGACATTTTTTTATTTCAACAAAAAGAGATATTTTATCTGAGAATTATGTTTGTAAACATTGTTTTTATTTCTATTTATTGCAGTACACTAATGGAGGTCAAGGATGTCCGGGGTCTGGAGAGGTGCAGTTCAATAATAATACAGCACAATGCAGTACAATAACAAATACAGCACAGTGCAGTACAATAACAAATGCAGTACAGTAATAAAACAGCACAGTGCAGTACAATAACAAATACAGTACAGTGCAGTACAATAATAATACAGAACAGTGCAGTACAATAACAAATACAGTACAGTGCATTACAATTATAATGCAGCACAGTTCAGTAAAATAACAAATACAGTACAATGCAGTACAATAATAACACAGCAAAGTGCAGTACAATAACAAGTACAGTACAGTGCAGTACAATTATAATTCAGCACAGTGCAGTACAATAACAAATACAGTACAGTGAAGTACAATAATAAAACAGTAAAGTGCAGTACAGTAATAGAACAGTACAGTGCAGTACAATAACAAATACAGTTCAAAGTAATGCAATAAAAAACAGTACATTGCAGTACAATAACAAACACAGTACAGTGCAGTACAATAATAATACGTACAGTGCGGTACATTGAGAATACAGTACAGTGCAGTACACTAACAAATACAGTACAGTTTAGTATAATAATAATACAGTAAAGTGCAGTACAATAATAATACAGTACATTGCAGTACAATAAAAAATACAGTGCAGTGCAGTACAATAACAATACAATGTAGTGCAGTACAATAATTATACAGTTCAGTGCAGTACAATAATAATACAGTACAGTTTAGTACAATAATAATACAGTACAGTGCAGTGCAATAACAAAAACAGTACAGTGAAGTACAATGATATATACAGTACAGTGCAGTACAATAATACTTGTAGTACAGTGCAGTACAATAATGCTTACAGTACAGTGCAGTACAATAATACTTACAGTACAGAGCAGTACAATAATAAATGCAGTATAGTGCGGTACAATAAAATATAAAGTATATAGAGCAGTACAATAATAATACAGTACAGTGCAGTACAGTAAAAATTGAGTACATTGCAGTGCAATAATACAGTACAGTGCAATACACTAATAATACAGTACAGTGCAGTACAATCATAATACAGTTCAGTGCAGCAGTACAATAACAAATACAGGACAGTGCAGTACAATAATAATACAGTACAGCGTGGTATAATAACAAATACAGTTAAAAGTTATGTATAAATTTGACTTTATGTATTTTCTATTTAGTCCAAACGGAAAAGAATAATTATTCGACTCAAACTCTTATTTTCTAATCCTTCCATCATATGAACTATTTGGTTTTTCAAATTAAGTACGGTGAACTAAGGTAAATTGCAAGTATGATATTAAGCACGGTAAACTAAGGTAAATTGCGAGTATGATATTAAGCACGGTAAACTAACGAAAATTGCAAGTATGATAGAAATCTTCTATGTTTTCAATCATAACTCCGTTTATTTAAGAGTTACTGAGAAGATCAGCATGTTTTGAATTTCTATTATGTAATTCACTAATTTGCTTCTCTAACATTTTTTTGTCAAATATAAAACGAGGAGTTATGAGGTCTCAAAGTCGTACCACTAATGTTTACCTTTTTCTCTTTCTTATAAGATTTCTGCTAGAAAAAATAGCTTGAAATATTTACGAGCAAATTGCAAAGATGGGGATTAGAAAAGAAGGGGTTGTTGAGATAATTTCTGTATACAAGCACTAAAGTGTAAATACATATATCTATAAAAACTAAAATATTTTCCTTATTGTTTAGAACGGTGTGAGTAATGTCCAGTTTCCAATACAGATTCTAGACATGTATCCAGCCGGTAATATATAACTTAGTTATCGTTGTAATTAGCCCCTCCCTCCTCACCACCCCGAGTAAACCCAACATATTTCTTCACAAAGACAATCGAATACAGATGTTTGATATTTAAGTGCAACTAGTAAAGGGAGGGGGCCGGGGGGGGGGGTTTAACCCCATAGAGCATTTTATGTATGGAACTTTAAAAGAGCAGAAAAATCATAGTGTTTAAGGGGAGTGACCGGCAATGCATGGTATTTGAACTGAATATATAGTATTTTGGACAAGTTTTTAGGATTCATTTGAGACATATATAAGTCTCTACGACGTATATTTAATGAGTTTGAGTGCAAAGTCGACGTTCAAAATCATGAATTTGGGTGGGTAGGTTTACAGGGTTGGATTTTTTACACATCGTGGAAACCTTTTATATGTCTCAAATGTTTTATATGTCTCAAATGTTTTATATGTCTCAAATGTTTTATATGTCTCAAATGTTTTTTATGTCTCAAATGTTTCATATGTCTCAAATGTTTTATATGTCTCAAATGTTTAATAAGTCTCAAATGAATTCTAAGAAGGTTTTCTACAATACTCCATACTCAGTTCAACCACCATACATTACCAGTCACTCCCTTTATGAAATGATATGTTTTTGTTAATACAAGGGTTACTCACAAAGAATGATACTTCAGAGACGACTGTATGGATTTTTATAATGTATGATTAAGTAATCTTTACAGCCTTATTCTTTGTGGGAACCCGTAACATGAAAACATATATTTTTTTTTCTTGTACTCTAATACACAATGATTTTTTTATCTTTTTTTCATTTATTTCAGCAAAGTTTAACCTATACACTATTTTTCGTAATTTCATTTTTTTCACGTCAAACTAAGGTAAATTTCAGTAATCTATACACTATTTTCCTGAATTTCAATACTTTTCACGTTAAGCTAAAGTAAATTTCAGTAACCTATATACTATTTTCCTGAATTTCAATACTTTTCAAGTCAAACTAAAGTACATTTCAGTAATCTATACATTATTTTTCGTAATTTCAATATTTTTCACGTCAAACTAAAGTACATTTCAGTAACCTGCACATTATTTTCGTAATTTCAATACTTTTCACGTCAAACTAAAGTACATTTCAGTAACCTGAACATTATTTTCGTAATTTCAATACTTTTCACGTCAAACTAAAGTACATTTCAGTAACCTGAACATTATTTTCGTAATTTCAATACTTTTCACGTCAAACTAAAGTAAATTTCACGTCAGATTGAAATGTTAAATGTTTATAATGAAAACTCCTCTTATTAAAGAGTTATGAAGAAGAAAAAACATTTTTTAAAATTCTGATAGACAGCCGGATAAGTTAGCTCTTCTAATTCTTATGCGAAAAATCCTAACTAGTGCAGAGATGCGAGGTCACAAAGATGTAGCAGTAAAGTTGCATAAATTTGACTTTCTCTTTCTGTTTAGATTGCAGTGATTTCATATTCTAAAATAATTTGTATATATTTTTAGGAAAGTATAATCTGAAATGGGAAATACTGGACCGTACGTCCGAAGGAAAAAAAACATATTTTAGATTTAATTCTTCTAAATTTTGTTTGGAACTTTGTAATAAAAGTCAAATATTTTACTTATTCAAGTATTTTCTCTCTTTTAATCTATTGTAGTAAACGAGAACAATACTGACAAACACAGTTAATTCAAAAATATTAGAATAGTTTAAATCAAATATAGACTGAAATATTAAAACTAAATGTTTTTTTTAGGATCTAAAACCCTGGCCTGCTTTCTAATAACTGTAAAAATTATGTAAAATATATATTTTTACAAGTCAACCGTTTTTTTTCTTCAGATAGGGGTTTGAAAAAATAAATATTTCCATCTTTCAAAATAAGGAAGATTTTTTCATCTTGGAAGATATAAATGTACAACTACAGAGATGTTTTAAAGATCTTCCTATTATATAGATTAACTAGGTCGGTTGTGAACATTGGCTGTTCTAAGGTTCTTATGTCATTGAGTACATGTGGTGTACGTAAGTTCTGTAGAGAAAAACAGAAAAACTGATACTGATACTGATACTGATACTGATACTGATACTGATACTGATACTGATACTGATACTGATACTGATACTGATACTGATACTGATACTATTATATTATTATTATCAATTAGGGATGAACACCGCAGAGTTTTATTAGAATAATACTAGTTCTCTACATCTATATCTACTGTCGGGTTCTCTACCCTTTTATGTCATATATCGGCGGTACGTTTACTGGCGTGTAACTTCAAAGGACGGCGGTACTTCAGACTGCTAATGCAAACAGTGGCGGCTTCTTTGAACCGCTTAAATTTAGGAAATCAGCGGTATCTTTCATCTTGTCAGCGCTTCACCAGCTGGAGAGATCAGATTGTGTGCAGGGGTTGGGGTACCTCCCCCCCCTCCTCCTCCTCCTCACCTTCAGGTGTTGGGCCGCGGCTCCTCTATACCCCCTCCCCCCTTCTCCACTACGCCGGTCATATTGCACTACACTAAACACTAAAATCAACCCTCAGTTCTAAACTAAACCCCGAACAGAAAAGACGTCGCATAATTTTGCGGATTTTCCACGAGCTATAAACAAACATGAGAATACCAACGATTGTGAAAATGATGATGCTGTTGATACTATTGGTGTGCGGTGGAGCAGAGTGTAGACCGAGCGTGGATCGATCAAAGAATATGATCAGAAAAAACACAGAGATCAATCGAGAGATCCTTGATAACGATACCGATCGCAAAGTTGCCAAAGTTATCTCCATTGTCCGAAAGAATAACGAACTGCTGAAAGACAATCTTCCGGATGACTATGAAGATATGTACGAGGATTACAACGCTCCTATCATCAATATCAGATTCAGAAGAGCCATGGAGGCAGTGAAAACCAGACTGGAAAACTCAGAAATGGAGGTGGAGGAGGAGGAGGAGGAGGAGGAAGTGATTGATAATAAAACAAATAGTTTGCGAAAACTAAAGAATCGAAAAGGAAAGAAGTCCAATAGATCACTGAGAAAGAGCAACCGAAGAAAGAACAGAAGACAGCGCTTGAGAAACAGAATGAAAAATCTGTCTTAAAACTTTTTTTCTTGTTTCTACAATTTTCTATACTGTGATATTTAAATTTATACCTTATATGCCATATATTATACGTTCAAATACATTCTCGACTAAATTACTTTTTTTGATTTAATCTCGGCTTTTATACTTAGTGTTCACGGTAATATTTAAAAATGTAGAATAGAAATTTTAGAAAAGTTTAGAATACAAATTTTATCTTAAAGAGACTGTAGACGTTATTTTTTAGTGATTTTTCCTTTACAGATTCTCAGCTGTTCACTTGAAAGCTTTGTCTGGTCTATAAGGCAAGATATGTCAATATTTATATCTTTTATTTCTAGAAACAATTTCAGTTTTCAAAAACGAAAATATTTTCACTTGAATTAACAACTACAGTATTTTTAGAATAGAAATAGAAAAAATATTTTAAATGTGATTAGATATAGATTAAATATAGATTAGATATAGATTAGATATAGATTAGATATAGATTAGATATAGATTAGATATAGATTAGATATAGATTAGATATAGATTAGATATAGATTAGAATGATTAGATATAGATTAGAATAGATTAGATATAGATTAGAATAGATTAGATATAGATTAGAATAGATTAGATATAGATTAGAATAGATTAGATATAGATTGGAATAGATTAGATATAGATTGGAATAGATTTGATATAGATTGGAAGAACATGATTTGGAGTTAAAAGAATGGAATTATACAAACGGAAGGAATTGTTGATAAATTGCAAATGGACAAAACCACTGAAATCTGTCTGTCCCTATAAATATGAATATTATATCAATTTTTTGTTTACTATGAAAAGGTGGGATGAAAAGAATTAAATTACCCTGAAAAACTTTTTGATTTTCTTTCAGGCTTACACTTTTTTTATTATTCCAACCTTTATAATAATCAAAACAAATTAATTATATTATTTATATTAAGGAGAGACAGATTTCGGTGGGTTAACCAATTATAAGCTTGCATAATTATATCGTTGATTTTGTGTCTTCAAAACTTTAGATTTCTTTTCTTAGAAATCTTTATTTCTGTCTTATTAATTTCCTCACAGTAAATTAGGGGTCTTGGTTAATAGTCAGTGAACCTTAACTTTAGAACCCATTTTTACCCGTTAAATAATAAAGTTTTTTTTTTGTATTTGATATTTTAAACTTTTTTGTTGGAATATTCTAAATATTAACGTAAAGAAAACTGTTTGAGTTATTTCAACGGATTTGAATTAGAGCTTAGAAGGTGAATATAAAAACGTTAATACAAATGCAGGATGTAAATTAGTTATAATCAAATTAGACTTCTATATCGGATCACGCAGGGGGCAATATGATTATATGTGATCACGCAGGGGGCAATATGATTATATGGGATCGAACTGAAATAGATAGTTTTTAACTTTGTCAACTCTTCTGATTTTAAATTTCTTTCAGTTTAGTTTTAGAATTAGTTTTTAGAAGTAACGTGCTCAAGAACAGTTTCGGAACATCTTTGGTGATTTTAAATTTTTACCGAAGGATAATTTGAAAAAGGAACGTTATTTCTTTTACTAAGCTGATATAATAATAAACTCCTAAAATACAAACTATGGAATAGGCAAACTCCTGAAATACAAACTATGGAATAGGCAAACTCCTGAAATACAAATTACGGAAAAAAACTCCTGAAATACAAACTATGGAAAAGACCAACTCCTAAAATACAAACTATGGAATAGGCAAACTCCTGAAATTCAAACTATGAAAAAGGAAAACTCCTGAAATGCAAACTATGGAATAGGTAAACTCCTGAAATTTAAACTGCGGAGAAGACAGACTCCGGAACAACAAACTATGGAAAAGAGAAACTCCTGAAATTCCAACTGCGGAAAAGACAAACTTCTGAAATTCAAACTGCGGAAAAGACAAACTTCTAAGATACAAACTATGGAAAAGACAAACTCCCGAAATACAATCTATAAAAAGACAAACTCCTGAAATACAAACTATTGAAAAGACAAACTCCTAAAATACAAACTATGGAAAAGAGAAACTCTTGAAATTCAAAAAATAAACTCCTGAAATACAAATTGCGGAAAAGACAAACTCCTAAAATACTTACTGAAAAAAAGACAACTTCTGAAATTCAAACTGCAGAAAAGATAAACTCCTGAAATGCAAACTATGGAATAGGTAAACTCCTGAAATTCAAACTGTGGAGAAGACAGACTCCTGAAATTCAAACTATGGAAAAGGCAAACTCCTGAAATTCAAACTGAGGAAAAAACAAACTTTTGAAATACAAACTATGGAAAAGACAAATTACATTTAGCTTTAAAGGTAAAAATTTAGATGTTTTCTTTTATTCTATGAGAAGTCAGACTTACTATAAGTATTTAAGTAATTAATCTTCAAACCCGAGTTTTTCTATTTGCGAGAGAGAAAACCGTTTTTACCATTAATATCAATTTACAGTAGTTCTCCATGAATATCTTTGATATTGCAACCATCGATTATTTGAACAATCAATTGTAAAAAAAAACATTGAATACTATGAAGTTGTGAGAATAAATTTGTGCAATTTTTATCAATTTTTAAATATAAGATGAAAAAGATATTTTTACGCACATAAAACGTGTGTTTAGTGTTTACAAATTACAACTAATAAAAGATTTGGGCAATTTTCTAAAAGTTCTTTAGAGAGCTTAGTTTCCAATTGAGCAAATTGACAATATATGGTGTTAAAGAATCGTCATTTATTGAGAAGAGTTAAAGCGTAATGTTAAGTAATTCTCTATGCAAAGTCAGCATTACCTAGTTATAACAGTACCTTTGAAACCTTAATCTGATAACAAAGTAGATGACGTATTTGTTAAAAAACTGTTTATTTCTGTATTGTTTCTGAACAAGAAATGCGCAAGTCACTTGTGTAGAGAAACCACAAATATGCTTTTAAGGGTACCGTTGTAAATCTGACATTTCCATCTTTTCATGGAGTGTCAATTGAAATTAAGCGTACCTTCTCTTTAAGCAGTAATTTATTTTATTTTTTTCAAATATTGAAACTGAAGTTGGGTAACTAACGTTGAAGTATAATCAGTTTATTAAAGCTCTAGAAGTTAGAACTATTTAATGGGAGTTTTAGAAGTTGATCCAAGCTTTGAAGTTTAAAGCTATTAGGAAGTACTAGAAGTAGGAGGATTTGTAATAAAAATAGGAGTAGATTCAGATGTAGGAGTTGTACTAGAAATATGAATTGATTCAGATGTGGCAGAATTGTACTAGAAATAGGAGTAGATTCGTTGATTCAGATATAGGAGTTGTAGTAGAAAAAGGATTAGTTTCAGATGTAGGAGTTGTACTAGAAATAGGAGTTGTACTAGAAATAAGAGTTGATTCAGATGTAGGAGTTGAACTAGAAGTAGGAGTGGATTCAGATGTAGGAGTTGTATAAGAATAGGAGTGGATTCAGATTTAGGAGTTGTAAAAGAAAAAGGAGTGGATTCATATGTAGGAGTTGTATAAGAAATAGGAGTGGATTCAGGTATTGGAGTTGAGTCTAATTTTGTCAATTGAGTTCTTATTAGAGTGAATAATTATGACGACTTATCAGTGAGTACTAGGAGTAGTAGTTGGATCAGACGTAGGAGTTGTAGCAGACGTAGGAGTGGATTCAGGTATTGGAGTTGAGTCAGAGTTTGTATTTTTCTTTAGTTCTGAGTAGAGCGGAGGTGAAGGTGGATTAGCGAGGGTTTCATATGCTGGTGGTGGTTCAGATCTTATACTTTCTCCTCCTTAATAACAAAATATATATTTAACCAAAAAATTTTATTGATCTCTGTCATTATTTCATTAGAAGAATGACGCAAATATTTTATTTATAAGAATTGTCTAATTTTGTCAAAAAATAATATTGATCGAATAGTACTATTTAATTTTTGTTTTGTTCTAGTAATTGGTAATGTTTTGTCTCGTTTAAAAAAAAACCTGATAACATTTTTTGCACGTTTAACTTTCATTTATTTTCTCTCCGGGTCAATATTTGTCATAGCGTTTGAAAAGAAATTGTTTATAATTAGCAATTTTGAAAATACTGGCTTCATGCAGAATTTCAAGTTTTGATCATTGGACCAAAAATACTTTAAATAAATCTAAATATCTGTATTAAGTTTTCATTTTAAAAAAACAATGAAATTATCTATAGGAAAAGAAAGAAAAAATTACATAAAATATTTTTTTAATTACCTAATGATTTTTCGTCCTCGCTTTCCATAGCTCTCACATCCGGTGCAAAGGAAACCCTGTATGCAATGGTGGATATCAGAAATTTAAAGAATAAAATATAAAATCTAACATTTTAAAGTATGATATTGGTAAAATCGAAGTAATAACCTAGCATTTTTTAAAGTTTGATCGCAAATGACAGAATGGATTGCGAGCTGACGCAAATTTTTCAAAACATATTTTTAGCTCAATCTAAAAAGTTTTAGAAAAATCTGAAACTTGAGAAAAAATCTCAAAGATTTATAGAAGTATCAAATTAAAAATACTCGAGGTACGGAAAACATTTATTTTATATTATAATGCTATTTTAACACTTCATAATGCTATTTTAACACATTATGATGCTATTTTAACACATCATAATGCTATTTTAACACATCATAATGCTATTTTAACGGTGTTGAACGTAAAAAGCTGTTTAGCAATCAAGAACTTCTGAATTGTATTAAAAAACTTGAAAACATTAATATATATTTCACCTGACAACTCGTTCTGATATATCTAGAACATCTCCAGTTCCTCGACTTGTTATGCTGAAATTCAAAACTTTTATGTTAAAGGGACTGTTAGGGAAATTTCAAGAAACCCACCATGCAAATATAACAATGCTTGATGTACAACAATGCCCGTATATTTTACCTGTTTTGAGAAGCAAAATCTCTATTTTACCTGTTTTGAGAAGCAAAATCTCTATTTTACCTGTCTTGAGAAGTAAAATCTCTATTTTACCTGTTTTGATAAGCAAAATCTCTATTTTACCTGTTTTGAGAAGCAAAATCTCTATTTCTTCTATTCGTCTGAATAAATAACATAATTAGAAAATTAAGAAATGAAAAAACTTTCATAAAAATTATTTAATTTTTAACCAATTAGAATATGGATAAACCTAGAATGAGTAAATTCTTTCAGTCAGGAAATTTGTTGCTTCGGGTGCTTAGTTAGGAATTTCTAGTTTCGTGAATTTCTAGAAAATTTCAAGAAATGCTCAAGAAAGAAATTGAATTATAATCCTTACATCTTTTCATGAATATCTTTGATATTGCAACCATCGATTATTTGAACAATCAATTGTAAAAAAAAACATTGAACCTGTGAATTGATTGCTGTTCTAGCAAGTGAACTAAGGATTTGTCGGGCTCCATGATTTGCTAGGATTTCATTTAATGCCTCCTCCTGTAAACAAATATTCGATTGTACAAGGACCGAATTTTATGAATTTGCGGAGTTGCTGAACCTACCGCCGCGCTGGTTCAAATTTGAATGATAGATTCAAATCCTTCCTGAATCTTTAACTTTGAATCAGTGATTTAAATTTAAACCATCAGTCGTTAATTAATCGACGCATTAAATTCGTATATACCCAGGTTTATAAAAAAAAATCTAAAAATCGAAGATAAATTGAATTATAAAAGAAATTTTTCCGACATTGAATTGTAAAACAAAATTGCACATTCAAATATAGCATTAATAAAATCAATATTGTACATAAACACAATTCCTACAGTAAAAATAACATTGATCATTTGATATTTGATTTATGATTTAAAGTGAAAAAAAAATCTTAAAATAATTAGAAGAATTGACATTTTTTTATAAATTTTTCACCTGTGGTGTTAGTCTTCTTCTTCCCCTCTTGGTCATCACAGATCTGAAAAAAATAGTTCCATTGACTGAGCTTGGCTGAACTTCGCCCGGTCCTGTTGTCATTATATAATTTTTCAACTAAAATCTTAGACTTGTCCCTCAATGACATTTTATGATATCTTACAATTACCCCGAAAAAGAATTAAATCGAAGCAAAAGACAAAATTCCAATAGATTTATATTGTCACATTTTTTTTAAATCTGTATTTTTTAATTTAAAAAATGTGTTACCTTAATGATATGGTGCAAAGTTTATAGAAAACAAAAACGATTGTACCAGCTAAAAACAAGGTGCCTAAAAATAATCCAATTTGGCAACAATTTTAAAAACCAATTCTTTTTTTAAGTTACACAGATGAACTGGGTTTCAAGAACAACTGTTCTAAAATGAATATTTTTATAAAAAAAAGTGCCATTATAAAATCTTGAAAGACAAACTCCTGAAATTCACAAATTAAGATCCTGAAATACAAACTGCGGAAAAATGTGGAAAAGACAAACTCCTGAAATACATAACTGTGCAAAAAGACAACTCTTAAAATTCAAACTATGGAAAAGACAAACTCCCGAAATACAATCTATAAAAAGACAAACTCCTAAAATTCAAACTATGGAAAAGACAAACTCCCAAAATTCAAACTATGGAAAAGAAAAACTCCCAAAATTCAAACTATGGAAAAGACAAACTCCCAAAATACAAACTATAAAAAGACAAACTCCTGAACTATAAACTGCGGAAAACAAACTCCTTAATTCAAACTATGGAAAAAACAAATTTCTGAAATTCAAACTGCGGAAAAGACAAACTCCCAAAATACAATCTATAAAAAGACAAACTCCTGAAATACAAACTATTGAAAAATAAACTCCTGAACTATAAACTGCGAAAAAGAAACTCCTTAATTCAAACTATGGAAAAAACAAACTTCTGAAATTCAAACTGCGGAAAAGACAAACTCCTGAAGTTAAAACTATGGAAAAGACAAACTCCTGAAACTCAAACGGTGGAAAAAGCAAACTTGTAAAATACAAACCATGGAAAAGGCAAACTTTTGAAATTCAAACTGCGAAAAAGAGAGTCTCCTGAAATACAAACTATGGAAAAGACCAACTCCTAAAATACAAACTATGGAATAGGCAAACTCCTGAAATACAAACTATGGAAAAGACAAACTCCTAAAATACAAACTATGGAATAGGCAAACTCCTGAAATACAAACTATGGAATAGGCAAACTCCTGAAATACAAATTACGGAAAAAAACTCCTGAAATACAAACTATGGAAAAGACCAACTCCTAAAATACAAACTATGGAATAGGCAAACTCCTGAAATTCAAACTATGAAAAAGGAAAACTCCTGAAATGCAAACTATGGAATAGGTAAACTCCTGAAATTTAAACTGCGGAGAAGACAGACTCCGGAACAACAAACTATGGAAAAGAGAAACTCCTGAAATTCCAACTGCGGAAAAGACAAACTTCTGAAATTCAAACTGCGGAAAAGACAAACTTCTAAGATACAAACTATGGAAAAGACAAACTCCCGAAATACAATCTATAAAAAGACAAACTCCTGAAATACAAACTATTGAAAAGACAAACTCCTAAAATACAAACTATGGAAAAGAGAAACTCTTGAAATTCAAAAAATAAACTCCTGAAATACAAATTGCGGAAAAGACAAACTCCTAAAATACTTACTGAAAAAAAGACAACTTCTGAAATTCAAACTGCAGAAAAGATAAACTCCTGAAATGCAAACTATGGAATAGGTAAACTCCTGAAATTCAAACTGTGGAGAAGACAGACTCCTGAAATTCAAACTATGGAAAAGGCAAACTCCTGAAATTCAAACTGAGGAAAAAACAAACTTTTGAAATACAAACTATGGAAAAGACAAATTACATTTAGCTTTAAAGGTAAAAATTTAGATGTTTTCTTTTATTCTATGAGAAGTCAGACTTACTATAAGTATTTAAGTAATTAATCTTCAAACCCGAGTTTTTCTATTTGCGAGAGAGAAAACCGTTTTTACCATTAATATCAATTTACAGTAGTTCTCTCAAAATTCAAGAAATTTAGTTTGGTGGGGGGGGGGGGGGGGGATTCAAACGCCTTTTAAGCGTGAAGCACTAACAAACCCGCTTTCAAAAAATTAATATAATGAAGAAAAAAATAATTAAATTGGATTTTTGCCTGTTGCAATTAATATAGTCTGCCATCTGTCAGGATTACTTGTAATATTTATATCTAAATTCAATTTAATCAAATCAAAACTTTTAATCAAAAACATTAAAATATATCTATTCTTTAGAAATAAAAAATGATTTGATATTATTATTCAAAATCTTTTTTAAATCTTCCAAAATTCAAAATGAAACCGAAAGTTGCCACAGTAATATTTTAGCTAGGCTTAGAGAGCTTTAAAAGTTTGATAGAATTAGTGTTTTTTCCTTAGTCTCTCTGAAAAAAAACTGAACAAAAAATATCTTTATTTACATAGAAAATGAACAATTTATTTAACCTTTCTGACAATTATACATTATCAACCTGATGAAAATCTAATACTTAGACAAGTTGCCATATTAAAATTCAAAGATTAAAATATCTAAGGTCTACGTTCTCCGGTTGCATAGATATAATTTGAGTATGAGGAAAGAAATCAGACAAAGAATGTTTTGATTTGTTGAATTTCCTAGATCTCCTGTACTGCTGGCGTTGTATCCATGAATAGTTATTTTTGTGACCGAATGGAAAAGCCCGTTTGACAGAACCTCCGAATTGTACTCTTGAGAGTCGGCCATCTTGGATTTCCCCTGGTAAAATAAATGTACATAAGATATTTAGATATTTAGATGTCATTTTTGACAACCTTCAACAAAGGACGAAAAAACTCACTAAATTTTATGATTTTTTTCTTTATTTTAGTTTTCATCAAGATGTAGCTGTTGAGAAAGTCTTTATTTATTCTGATAAATAAATGATCCATAATGACGATCATAGTGATCCATGGTGATTAGTAGTGTCCGAAAGGGATCAGTGTAGTGATTAAAAGCAAAGAGAATAGAAATTAAAAGATATCAGTAGTGACCAAAAGTGATTGAAAGTGGTCAGTAGGGATCAAAAAATAATAGTAGGAATCAAAGGGATCAGTAGCGAGCAAAAGTGATCAGTAGGGATCAGAAGATAATAGTAGGAATCAAAGGGATCAGTAGTGAGCAAAAGTGAGCAAAAGTGATCCATAGATACCAAGAGTGACCAAAAGCGATAAAAAATTATCAAGAGCGATCAAAAGTGATTAAAACGAATCGATCAAGAGTGTATAGTGTTCCAAGTGATCAATTGTGTTAAGAATATTCACAGTTCACAGTAAAGAAACATGATCCATTTTTGAACAGTGTTTGCTGATAATATAACAGTGATCAATTGTACAATAAAGAGGTAACATCCAAATAAAAGTCACATTTAAAAGTTTTTTTTTTAATCCAAAATTTTGTCAATGAAAACTTTCTTTGCCAAGAATTTTCCCATATTTATCTTCTTAGGACTATTTATCTTTAAGGGAGGGGGGGAGGGGTCAGTGCAATATTCAGAGAAAAAGTCCTTCATCTTCATATTAAAGAAAATGATGACTTTTTTCCTACGCCATATTGTTAATTTAAGACCTTCATTCTGATGTTTTTATGTTCTTATGTCACTTTTTTAACATCATCCTGACTTTTTTTGAATGGATTCGATAGATAAAAGTCGAAAATATGCTTAGTTTATTTGTTAAATCATTACCTACTTGAAATTCAGATTAACCTAAAATATGCTGTCTTTAAAACCCCATTGCTCTGAAAATATCGTTTTATAAAATACTTAAGAAGAAAAAAACTTAAAAGAATATTAAAAGGCAGATTAGGAAAAATATTATCTTCAGATGATGACCTTTAAAATAGTAAAATAACTGTACTTTACAGATTGTTCACTGTTTAGTAATAACTAAAAATTAAACTAATAGTTCTATTTTAAATATAAAACGATTACATCTTGCCAAATGATCAAATTGCGCAAAATTATTTAATTAGGTTAAAATCTGCGAAGAGTGAGCACCAACCAACTGTACAGCTGATAATAACAAAGGTGAATTTCAAGGTGCAGACAGGTAGAAACATGCACAGTCAGTGCACAGATAGATAGATAGATAGATTCTTACGCCGTAGCAGTCTCTGAAGATTTACTAAACATATGGTTGAGGGGTATTTTCAAAAAAATAAAAATGGGATTTTAGAATAAGTGATTTTTTAAAGGGTAAACCTACTAATACAAATATTATTAAAGATTTTCCAGGGTTCCCCCCTCCCCCCCCCCTTCAGAATAAAACCCTGTATATCCTTGACCTTGACAATGATTTATGAAGTAAACATTAAAAAAATCTAAGATCATCACCATCTAACAAAATTTTACTCGATGAACAAATTTTCTTTTTAAAGATGAAACAAAATTCCTGACGGAAAATTTCGCAGAGGTAATCATAAGATTGCTAAAAATACACATAGCAATTATAATGTTACAGGCAAAAAATCTGCAACTATTTTTATATTGTTTACTATATTTATGTAATTGAACCATTTTGTGAGAGATGATCCTATTTGAATGTAGTAATAGCCCTACCCCATAACATTTTCTCGGACAAGTGTGTATCCAGGTACAATTATCAATGTCAACACACGGATACAATCAATTGCAACTATCGATGCCAAATCAAAGGGCTGCACGATCATCAACCTGTTTATCCAAACAGGGAACCACATGAATACAATCTCGTGATATATCGCAATGCCAATACCACTGGAAGAGATCTCGTACATATTAATTCCAAATCAAAGGGCACAATCCTCCATCTGTTTATCAAAACAGGGAACCCTTCTGGTCTCCAAGAATTTTGGATTTAAAGTCTGTATTTTAAACTATCAGAAATATTTCTCAACTCTGCAGTCTTCCTTTCCGCATGGTTAACTTCAACCAATTCTATGACACTCTTGCTGTTTTCTGTTGTCTCATAACTATCTGTGTTGCTGTTTCTTGTTTCCCACATTTTATCTGCTCTCTTGCTGTTTTCTATCATCTCAAAACTATTGACATATGTAGTTTTTAACTCATCTCTATCAGGAGATAACTTTCAATCTAGTACTGCCTTAATTTTTCTTTTCCATTTTGGTTCCTTTGGCATAAAAACAGGCATATTTCCTTCAACTCTGCATCGTACAGTCCCTTTAGCATTTTGTCCTTAAATTTAACCCTGTTCCTTTTGTTTGGAGCATATTCTTGTAACCATAACTCTTCCTTGGCAGCATAATATTATCTGGTATCTTCACTTCTTTCTTGTTTTCTGTCCAGGTATTCCTGTTTCCGTTTCCTCTTGTCTGCATGAGCTCTCCTGGTCTTCTCCTCTTCTGTCTGTTTCTTGTCTAGATATTCCTTTTTCTTGCTCTCATCATATTTTTGTTGTGAGAATCTTTTCATCATTTCTACTCAGAACACTCCTGCTTCACATTTCTCAAATGCTGCTCCCAGTTGCAAAAACGGTAATATCTCTCCTCTAGCTGCTCCCGTGATACTTGAAACCATCATCCTTTTTATATCTTTCTCTGGGATTCTCTCCCAGTATTCCTTAAGCAGAAAAGTTTCCAAGTTTTTGCACCATTCGAACATTATCTCTGGATTTCCATTATATTTGTAAACTCTTTCACTGAAGTCCTCTCCTCTTTCTCTGTACTTTTCTCTATATCACACATCTCGTCGTATGTATCTTCTGTTGCTTCCCCTGCTTCTACTACTCTCTGTATATGTTCCATATGTTGTTCTGATTAATCCATCTCCTTGTTCTGCTCCAACATTCTTCTTATTTCTTGAATCTGTTTTAATGTTTTCCATTCTTCTAGTTCTTTTCTATGTTGTAACTCCATTTTCTCCAATCTTTGCAACAGGACTGCTAATTCTTCGGGTTGAAGTTTTCCATCTTCTCTTCCTGTTTCCCTTCATGTTTGTTCTTCTGATATCTGGTCTTTTATAAAACTGTGTACTCATCTTCTGTTCACACTGTTTACAACTTGTTGCTTTATTGTTCTTTGGAGTCTGTGGCATTTATCCAGGATTCCTTGATTCATGCTGCTGCTATCACTTTTGTATTAATGCCCTACTCCATAGCAGTTTCTCAAACAAGCATCTATCCAAGTACAACTCAGATTCTCTTGAATATCAATGTCAACATACGGTTACAATCTCATAACTATCAGTGACAAATAAAAGGGCTTGATCCTCAACCTGTTCATCAAACAGGGAACCACACAAATACAATTTCATGATCTATCAACGCCACTACCACTGGGCGCGCTCTTGTTAGCTATTGATATCAATCAGAAGCTCGTTACTATCAATTACAAATCAAAAGTCATGATCCTAAACCTGCTTATGAAAACAGGGAACCACACAAATACAATCTCGTGATCTATCAACGCCACTACCACTGGGCGCGATCTTGTAAGCTATCAATATCAATCAGAAGCTCGTTACTATCAATGCCAAATCAAAGGTCATGATCCTCAACCTGCTTGTGAAAACAGGGAACCACACTAATACAATCTTGTGATCTATCAACGCCACTACCACTGGGCGCGATCTTGTTAGCTATCAATATCAATTGGAAGCTCCCAACTATCAATTCCAAATGAAAGGTCATGATCCTCAACCTCTTTATAAAAACAGGGAATGATTCCTCTCTTGCAGTAAACAGTACGGAGTTTCTATATGAACTAGTGTATTTGAGGTTTATATGTTACAAGTTAAAGCTAATAGATGTAACTACAATTCCTACGTTGTTATTTACATCACATGATAAAGGCAATCAGATTACGTATTAAAGCACATTTAAAATAGGTGTTGTTAAGATGTACGTCATTATATATATCACAGGATTAAGCTAATCATGCATTATGCTACATATTTATTTGAAGCGCAGTTCAAATGACTAATGGTTTTACAAAGAAGTTTACAAACATAGATAGTTAATAATGTACAACCTACTGCACCTATACAGAATATTGTGTTACCTGATATTTATTACATGAATAGAATTTTTTACCAAGGGGTTTGGGATTAAATTATTAAAAATTATTCCAAATTCAATAGTAAAATTTTTGTGTTTATTCTCATGTCCAGAAATATTTCTTTTTCTTTTTTGAGCTTCATTAATAACCGAGTCAGAGAACGAGTTGAACTCATTTAAATCTATTTAAACCATGTTCATCTTATTCAAAAGGTCTTGACTCTCAGCCTCTTCAAACAGTTAATATGATATTCACTTACACACTTTGAGTCTGATGGATTCATTTTTTGTTCTTGGATGAATTAAATTATGTTAATATTAAAGTTATTCATTTTATTTATTTGTCATTTTTTTTGGTTATTCGGAATGCTACATATATAAACAAGAAATGTGACACCAATTACGTTATGAAATACTAATGCATGGATAATTTATAAAAGTAATTAATAGAACATATAGTTGTTAACAATGGTCTAAAATTACATAAAAATTATAATTTTGTCTGTGTTACAATACAGTCATATGATAGATTTCGTACATAGTGATCCTTTTTAGAAATTGCAAAGGAGTTGACATTTTCTTTATTTGGTTTTCAACATAAAGTGAAAATTTAAAATTTAGTGCTTTCAGTGCTTTTACATTCATATCTAAATGTTGGGCCCAATCGGTTCAGCCGTTTGACGTTTATTGGACACAAACCAACAAACGAAATATATGTATTGAACATTATAGATGTTTAATCTGTAGTGTGGTTGAACGGTTCAGCCGTTTGACGTTTATTGGACACAAACCAACAAACGAAATATATGTATTGAACATTACAGATGTTTAATCTGTAGTGTGGTTGAATCATTATTGCAATTGTTTCTGTACATCTTTATAATTATTTTGATTTTCCCTTTAAAAGTGGACTCACTCAACTTAGAACATTTCCGTGGTTCTCCCGAGTTCCTCAATCAAAATTTGAGACAAATCGGTCAAGACGTTCATAAGCTGTGTTCGGACATCAAATCAAATAAACAGAGATTACAATTTTATATATATATTAAATAGATTACATATTGTATATATACAGATATATGCTTCTTAAAAAAAATGGAAACCTAAATTATTATTTTCTAATGCATGTTATACAAATCAGAGCTGTTTAACGATAATAATTATTTATGACGTGAATATTTTTGTTCGCAGTCTTTTGACAGAAATTTTCTCTTTATCGAGAAGTTTAACAAGTTTATTAAACATTGTGCCAAAATAATAGTGTTTTATGAAATGAACTTGATCATAAACTGAGAATAAATGTTAAAGTACATAATAGTTTTTAAAAAATAAACTTATTATAATTTTCAGACTAAAAATGCGGCGTATTTTGCGCCTAGGTTTTTGTATTCTTCTTTGTACTTGCACCACCTCTGGTAATAGTAATACCAATGCAGAAACTGCTGAGCCGAGACTCATAGATAATCCTGAATTCAACAGCAGATCTGACATGAATCTGGGACCTGCATATATATGGAGCAATAGTTCGGAAGCAAATTCCTCCCTTGCTAGCAGTAACTCAGATATTGCTGATGCTCCAGCAGCAATTAACAGTTCTAACATTGCTTTAGACAAATCAGATACAAACACCTCCACTAACAATAATGATCTTGCTCCAAACAGGAGATCTTATGTCTCTCAAAATCAACCAGATGCGTCTGCAAATTACACAAGTGAAAATGGAACAGATGAAGCTGCAAACATTAACTCTGAAATCCAGCCAGATCAAACAGTAAATACAAACAGTTCGAACCCCTATGCAAATCAACTTTCGGATAGTGAAAACGTTGGTACTAATGCATATGATAAAAACAGCACCGAAGTTAATTCAGATGCCGATGATATTGATAGAAATGATCATGTGGACAGTTCTGAGATGAGTACAGACACTATTGTCACACCTGAACAAATGCCCAAGCCTGTGCTAGCCAAAACAAGGTACATGATATAAAAAGAAGTTGCCCCTTAATTTGAATTTCTACTTTTTTAGTTTTACTTTAGAGGATGTTATCCGCCAAGAAAATGAAGGTAAGCTTAATGGCGTAAATAATTAAAGGGACTGTTAAAGCGTACTTTCAAGTTTCCCTCCCTGCAAATATGGCAATGCCCGATTCACAACGGTACCCTTTAAACCTTTATCTGATCAAAACTGTTGATCTTGCCTTTTTTTTATAGAGCTAAATCTGTCTCATTCTAAAAATTCATTAACATTTTCTTACAGTAGAAATGCGCAGCGCAGGTCACTTTTGTAGAGAAACCACATTGAAAATAATTAGTTTTCAAAATCATTAACATTAAAATCTAATTCTTATTTGATCAGACAAAACTTTTAAGTATATCGTTGTAAATCGGACATTCCCATCTTTGCATGGAAGGTGACTTAAAATTACGCGTACAGTCCCTTTAAAATCATTACAGATTTCTAAAATGTTTTCTTTTTAATCAAAAGATTTTAATTTCTTTTGCATTCAAATATAGATTAGGTCTTTGCTTTTAACTAAAAATAATATTTCTTGAATAACGTTTGCAACAACCTCCCCCCCCCCCATTATTCATTTTTGTAAAATTTTGTTTGTCAGCAAAATATTTTATTGAAAGCATGAGCGGATACTTGGATGTATACAGGGGATAACCACCTCCAAATTTTCTCTCAATCTTCCGTATAGCTCCCACGAGGGAGGGAACCCCCGGACGCCATGAGCCTCCTCTATGCAGACACGAGCCTCCCAGAGTTGCTAGGCAGCCCAAGGCTTTGTCTGCAGAGTGGAGGCTCGGTCTGCCTTGCGAATCTGGGAGGCTCGATGTCTGCATAGCAGAGGCTCATGACGTCCGGGGGTTCCCTCCCTAATCCCAACTTAGAATTGGCCAATTTTCCATGGGTGAGTCATTGTTTCATGGCTCACAAATATAGATGTCCGCTTCTGATTGTATGAAGACATTGTTTTCTCTTAACATTAACTCCTGCACCGTTTTTTCCTTGATATTCTATCCCTTAAAGGGACCGCTAGCGTAATTTCAAGTGATCCTCAATACAAAGACGACAATGGCCGATTAACATCGTAACACATGAAAGGTTTGTCTGATCAAAGATAAATTAGAAATCAATGTTTAAAATTAATAAAAAAATGATTATTTTCAATTGTGGTTTCTCGATACAGAAATGACTTGCGCATTTCCACTGCAGGAAAAAATAAATGAATTAAAAACTTTTAAACCTAGAAAAACTGCAATATCTGATTTTTGATGAGCAGAACATTTCAAGGGTGCCGTTGTGAATCGATCGGGCATTGCCATCTTTGCAAAGAGGGTCACATGAAATTACGCGCTTACAGTCCCTTTAAAAATCAACGTTTGAAATTTAAAATCACAAAGGATGATATTTCAGAGGAGAAAGAACTTGCTCGAAAAGTATTTGAAGATATTGTAGAAAAAGGCGAAACTAGGGAAAATACTAAATTTAGATTGTTTAAAATTGAATATATCTTCAAGAAAAAACTAAATATTGAAACTATACAGATTCCTTCCCGATCGAGATTTACGCAATTTTAATCAAACCATCTGCCATTTTTTGTATTGTGTACGATTCACAACGATACCCTTTTAACTCTTCGAAAGATATTGTCTTATTTCTTTCTTGAAAAGTGCAAACGCCTTAAAATATCTGACAATTCCTAAAATAATCAATTTTCTAGTAGAAAAAAGATATTTCTTTTATACACTTGAAAAAACAAAGATTCATATAGGGAACCTTTGTGTTTCGGACACACTGCTGTATATATAAGATTCATTTGAAATTGCGAAATCAGTTCCTTAATATCGACATCAGTTCCTTAATATCGACATCAGTTCCTCAATATCGACATCAGTTCCTTAATTTCGACATCAGTTTCTTAATATCGACATCAGTTCCTTAATATCGACATCGATTCCTTTATTTCGACATCAGTTCCTTAATATCGACATCGATTCCTTTATTTCGACATCAGTTTCTTAATATCGACATCAGTTCTTTAATTTCGACATCAGTTTCTTAATATCGACATCAGTTCCTTAATATCGACATCGATTCCTTTATTTCGACATCAGTTTCTGAACTTCGACATCAGCTCCTTAATATCGAAATCAGTTCCTTAATATCGAATGAGTTCCTTAATATCGACATCAGTTCCTTAATTGCGACATCAGTTTCTTAATATGGACATCAGTTCCTTAATATCGACATTAGTTCCTTAATATCGACATCAGTTCCTTAATATCGACGTCAGTTCCTTAATTTCGACATCAGTTCATTAATTTCGACATCAATTCCTTTATTTCGACATCAGTTTCTTAACTTCGACATCAGCTCCTTAATATCAACATCAGTTCCTTAAAATCAACATCAGTTCATTAAATTCGACATCAGTTTCTTAATATCTACATCATATATAAGATTCATTTGAAATTTCGATATCAGTTCCTTAATATCGACATCAGCTCCTTAATTTCGACATCAGTTCATTAACTTCGACATCAGTTCCTTAATATAGACCTTAGACCTTAGTTCCATCATTCGACATCAGTTCCTTAATTTTGACATTAGTTCCTTTATTTCGAGATCAGTTCCTTAATTAAAGTTTCTAATAATATTTTCCTGTTGCAATCAGTGTTCCCTCGGATAAGTTCTATCAAGCTCTGATGGAAGTTGCTTTAAAAGAACAGCAGAAAAGTTTCAATATAAAGGATAAACTAATGGTAACTTTTATCCATAGATTCATAGATAACCTAAGTAGGACAAACTAATGACAACTTTTATTCATAGGTAACATAGTTAGACAAACAAATGGTAACTTTCAGATAACATAGAAAACAAAAAAGGACAAACTATTTGTACCATTTATCTATAGATGCATAGATAACAAAGTTAGGACAAACTAATAGAAAATTTTAACCATAGATTCATAGATAACATTGTAGTTAGGAGAAGCTACTGGTAAATTTTATTTATAGATTCATAGATTACATAGTTAGGACAAACTATAAATGGTAACTTTTATCCATAGAAACATAGATAACATTGTTAGGACAAACTATTGTTATTTTTTATCCATAGATTCAAAGATATTATAGTTAGGACAAACTAATGGTATCTTTTATCTATAGATTCATAGATAACATAGTTAGGACAAATCACTGGTAACTTTTATCCATAGATTAAAAGATAATATAGTTAGGACAAACTACTGATAACTTTTATCTATAAATTCATAGATAACATATTTAGGACAAACTACTGGTAATTTTTATCCGTAGATTCATAGAGAATAGTTAAAAGAAACATATGATAACTTTCATTCATAGATTCATAGATAAAATAGTTAGGACAAACTTTGAAATCATAGATACATAGATTACATAGTTAGTACAAAATACTGATAACTTTAATCCACAAATTCATACACAACCACGTAAGGACAAAATTCAAAATTGAATGATTCTTAATTGTTAAAGGATTTATTTGCGGAAGAAGAAAGTGGCACAAAAACAGCTACTCTAGAAACAGGCACAACTGGTGAAGAAACTGACACAACTACTGTAGAACCTGGCACAAGTGTTGTAGAAACTGGCACAACCGCTAGAGAATATGGCACAACTGGTGTAGAAACTGGCACAACTGCTGGAGAATATGGTACAAGTGCTGTAGAACCTAGCACAAGTGCGGTTGAACCTAATACAAGTGTTGGAGAAACTGGCACAACCGCTGGAGAATATGGCACAAGTGCTGTAGAACCTAGCACAAGTGTAGTAGAGACTGGCACAACTGCTGGAGAATATGACACAACCGCTGGAGAGTCTGGCACAACAGCTGTAGTATATGGCACAGCCACTGTAGAACCTGGCCCAATTGCTGCAACTTATGGCGTTACCACTGGAGAAAATGGCATAACTGGGGGAGATTATGGCATTATTGCGACAATATCTGGCACAATGACTGAACAAACGGACAAAAACAATGAAAATGAAATCAATGAGGAGCATGCCAGGTATTTTTTCTTTACACAGGGATTCCACCGGAAGCAAAGTTCGAAAATTTTGCCTGGAATTTTTGCACGGAAATTAATTTTTCGGAAGCAAGCGCAAACGTTCAGCGCCGAAATACTGCGTACATCATCACTATATATACTATAACCTCCTTGGTATAGTGCCCATTAAGCCGATTTTTTATACTTTATTACAGAGTTACACAAAAGCAAGACGTTATAAGACAACTGCTTGCATGAATTATGTTATGAACTGTTTTACTTTATGAACATTTTTAGATTTTATTTTACTTAAATGTAACAAAGCAAAGTTGTAAACATTTTGCATTTTATAATTACTGGCGTTGCCCGTGCTTATCAGACTTTAATTTGTGTGGACCTCAAAACATATTAGAACTTTTTCTGGAACCGAATTGAATAAGTTTGAGCTAGGTCACTAAACTTTTTACCGTCGATTCAAACACTTATCTGTAGTTCTGAACTTAAACCGTTCTCTCTTTGCCGCAATAATTTCACCAAATACAGATTTTCCTCATCTATATATAAATTTGGCTTGTCTGTTTGTCTGTTTGGGTGTCTGTCTGTTTGTATCCAATAAACGTCAAAACAGCTGAACCGATCAGGCCCAAATTTTTTGTGGGACATCCAGGGACCCCAGGGAAGGTTTATGAATGATTGAAATTTCAAAAATTTTTCACAATTTAAATATCTATATATAAATTTGGCTTGTCTGTTTGTCTGTCTGTCTGTTTGTATCCAATAAACGTCAAAACGGCTGAACCGATCGGGCCCAAATTTTTGTGGGACATCTAGGGACTCCAGGGAAGGTTTAAGAATGATTGAAATTTTAAAAATTTGTGTTTTAGAGGTTTTTAATTTTGTAAAAAAATTTTAATTTTTGAAAATCCGCAAATTTTTTTTTTTAAATCCGCAAAACTTTTTTCATCTTTGTTTTGAAATGTAAACAAAAAGAACATGTTCACAATTTAAATAGAAGATGGGCGTGAAGCGCCCTAAAACCCTAGAAAGAAGGGCGCGAAGCGCCTTGAATTTCTAGTTTAGTTAAAAACCTAATACAGAGTTACCCACAAAAGATGAGACAAATAACGATTTGAGGGTTTAATTTGGTGTATCGCCTTGAATTTTGTCTTCTTTTGGTAAAATATATTAGTTGGAAAAATAAAAATCCTGTAACGTGGTTGCAGGGCCTCATGAATATATTAGAATAATAAATAAATTCTGTATACAGCCGTCTCTGAAGTCTTATCCTTGTGAGTAACCCTAGTGATATGAATTGGATGATTATAAAAGTCGTCTTCTTCTGATTTTTTCAATTGATGAATTAAAGGGTACATTTGTAGGGTAACCCACCCTATGCCAGACCCTAATACAGTAGCAGAGTGGGAAACTATCCAGGATGAAAACATTTACAATATTCAGGTAACTATACAGCGGGACCTGTAAACCAGTGAATAGGAAGACGACATTAAAGCAATAATTAAGTGTATTTAATGTTGTAACAAAGCAAATAGTTTTACTAGTAACTTATTGTATCACTTGACAAATTGAATAAGTCTGTTTATATGGCACAGGTCATGTTCATTGTACTATTCAAAGTCATGGCTGGAGACTGGAGTCTATAAGTCGTCTTCCTATTCCAGAGTTTTCGGGCTCTCTCTGTAAGGACCTGTTAAACGGTGGAAAAGGAGGATGACAGTAACAAAAACTTAAGTTATGATTTTAAAAAGTTCAATAACATGCAATAAAGCAGTAGTACAATGCCATTTCCCTAATAATTTGATTTCCAGGCCACTGGTAAATTAATTGCTTTATAACAACATCAAAAACTCAAAAACACTAATTAAACGTTCTTCTCCTATTCCAAAGTTTCAGAGGGTTCAAAAAAGATTAGTCTTACATTTTTTAGATCAAGCGGAATCCAAAGTCGTCTTTGTAATGTTATGTAATATTAAAAATGCAGCAACATATTTTGTTTTTTTAATTTAATAATATATATCTATAAATGTTTGATTGTCAAGATACAAAAAATTATAAAAATTACAAATTACAAAATTTTTAGTAAATATTCTAAACAAAAAATCTAATAAAGACGACTTTTCTTCCGCCTTTTTCTGGTTATAACATATTCCTTACGTATTTCTTTATTCAAATTTGTTTTATCTTTTTGACTATTATAGATAATTAGGCGTAATTTCAAGTGACCCTGCATTTAAAGAGGGGTACGCTTCATTCACAACAGTACCGCCTCTTTTTACCTTTGTCTGATCATTGATGACAGAGTAATCCGTGTATTTATCTTTAAAATGAGGTTTGAATTTCGTTCTCGAAAATCCTTAATATTCTATGTCCAAAGCTGTTCAAAAAAATTTGAAAGAATTTTTCTTCTGCAACCAAGGGTACTATTGTGAATCTGAAACACCACTATGCAATAGAAGGTCACTTGAAAATACGCTTACAGTACCTTACAGTTCCTTACAGTTCCTTACAAATCCGCCAAATTTCAAAAATGTTGTTCAATGTTCATGTTAGAAAAATTTCTTGAATTTTTGTGGACTTTTTTTTAATAATTGACAAATCATAAATAAAAAACATAATAACAATTTGTTATTGAATATATGTACATTGTTTACAATGTACATACGTCGGATGGTATCAGGATCTATTTTGTATACAATATACTTAAATGCCACAGATTTGTAAATTTTTGTATAAATTAATAGTTTTAAATAAAATCTGCAGTTTTAAATCAAAATAAATATTTATAAAATGATTAAGGCCGGAAAAGAGAGTACCAGAGGTAACGATGGATTGTAGAAAAGGTTTGTTACATTTTTTTACCACATCTTAAAATATTAAATGTCGAAACTTGAAATTGGAAAAAAATTGATATTGATAATAACTATTTAGAACATTTTATTTTTGTTCGCAGTGCTATAAAGTTTTGGACAGACATATTTTCTTTATAACAAAGGTTCAAGCTCGGGACAAAATATAATCTAAAAAGAAAGAACCTTCGAGATAAAGAGAAAATGTGAGTCCAAAAACTTTATAAACTTCGTGTTATTTTAATTCACTTTTCTCTAACTGTTAATTTTGTATTTTAATGAAGCTGAGGTCGGATTTTTTTTATATTTAAACTACGGGAGGTATGCCGATTTGAACTATAGGATAAGTCCTGCGAACATGAAAGTTTCGAGACGACTTTAAGGTGGTCTTTGACTTTTAAAAAAGGCATTATTTCGTAAAAAAGAAATAAAGTTTGAATTATTAATTAGTACTGATATTTCTAAAATAAAGCTTGCTTTTTTGACCTTATTCCTTGAAATATGAAAAAGAAAACTCGAAAAATTGTTTTTATTTTTGTTAAATTTCCCAGAAAAGAACTTTATCTATTTGTGTCAGGTTCAACTGCTTATTTGCTAGTCATAAGATCCGACCTTACGCTTTGCAAACTTTAAACTTTTGCATCATGTTTTAAAAAGAGCGAAGGCCTTATTAATAATATTATTCATATATGCCACTCTTTTTCAGGGGCGGATACAGGATTTAAGTGAGGGGGGGGGGGGCAAGATTTTTTTAGGAAAATTTTTTTTGACTTAAAAGACTCAAAAAAAGTCAAAATTAATGACTAAAGACTAAAAAATTAGATTTTTAACTTTTCACACATTATAGTTTATTAAGACAGATATTTTTCCTGTTTTGCACTAGGGTTTCTTTCCCTTAAGCATGCTATTGAGAAGCTATTCTGAAAATAGGAACAAAAAATTCCAAATTCAGGGGGGGCTACGACCCTCCCTGAACCTGTCAGGGGGGGCGAATGTCCCCCCGCCCTCCCCTGTATCCGCCCCTGCTCTTTTTCATCTTTCTTTTCTATTCAGAGCCAAAGTATGTATCCATAATTTTTAATATTTGTATTTAAAGACTATTTATAAATAAATTATCTTTAAATTTTAGGTTGAGTTAATGAAATTCGTACTGGAAGAAATATTGTTATATTTTAAAACAATTATGAAGTTTTATTTACGCAAATAAATGATCATTACATAAATACTGGAGGTCAAATACACTAATACTTGAGGTCAAATACATAAATACTTGAGGTCAAATACATAAATACTTGAGTTCAAATACATAAATACTTGAGTTCAAATACATAAACACTTTAGGTCAAATACATAAATACTTGAAGTCAAATACAGAAATACTTGAGGTCAAATACATAAGTACTTTAGGTCAAATACATAAATTCTTGAGGTCAAATACACAAATACTTGAGGTCAAATACATAAATACTTGAGGTCAAATACATAAATACTTGAGGTCAAATACACAAATACTTGAGGTCAACTACACTATAAATACTTGAGGTCTAATACACTACAATATTCGAGGTCAACTACACTGATACTTGAGGTCATATACATAAATACTTGAGGTCAAATACATAATTTACTTTATTTTAACGTGAAACAAATCTCACCAAACGAAACATGTAAAAATATGTTTGATGCGGGTTTAACAAAGCGTCTTTGCAACGCAAGGAAACGTAGCTTGAAGTGACTTTTCTATTCATATAGAATGGCATGTCTGATTCACACAGACACTCTGTAAACCGTAAATCATCAATGACTAAGTCATCATTGATTTTCCGACAGACAGTTGAGTGAATGAAAACTCAAGTTTTCCGGCACTTAATTTCAAGCTAGAAAAATAAGAATACCTCCATCATCCTGGATCAGACAAATATATAAAGGGTGACGTAGAGAATGGGACATGCCTTTCTATTAGTGGCACTTCTTATTTTTTTTTTTACTTTTGTAGCAGTGGTGAAAAGGGTTTTACTTTATTTTAAAACCAAACTATAAAGATTTAGTTTAATGAGCCGTCTTTACTTTACGATCGTTAAGTGAATATGGGGGGTTGAAAAAGGGGTTGNCACATGTATTTTAACCCCACATGCGAAAGATAGATTAAAGAATGTGCTGAAGAACCAATGGGTTGGAAATATTGTAAAATTGACAGAGAGAAACTATATAAACATTCCTCTGTGTATAACTATAATGCCTGTACACCCTTCACAGTTCATGAAAATATTTCTATTGTTTCAATACATATATATAGGTTAAACTAGTGTGTTCTAAATAATTGATATAAATGTTTTATTTGGTTTTATTTTTAAACAGAACAATCTTTTAAGATGTATCAAAATCATAATTTTAAAGAAACCGTTCTAAAATGTAAACTTTTTAAAATTTTTTTGTACACTTTTAATTTAAACAGTTACATACGATAAAAACATGTAATGAACAATTATAGTACCCTGAAACATGTGTAGATTTTTAGGGGCGCTTTCTAGTAACATTTTTTTCAGAATTTTTGGTTAGCATTGATTGATTTCAATATTTGTTAAAAAAACGACAGTTTTTAGTAAAATTTTTTCTTGCAATTAAGTTTTGATCAAAAACAATACGTTTTCTAAGTTTTGTGTGTAATGTCCAGGGGGAAGGGAAAATGCTAAGATGTTTTGAATCTATGAATCTTTGTTATTTTAACTTCCCTTGATCACTTCGTGACATATCCTGCACAATGCACAGTTTGACATTAGGTAGAACATTGTGCACACAAATATCTGATTAATATACAGGGTGTCCCATATCATATTAGATCGTCCATCAGTCAAAATTACGATTTTCGGGACTAATCTGAAAATTTAAGATGAAGGAATTGTTTTGAAAAATTGAATAAGGCTATTATGTATTATGGGTTTATTTTGACGTTAAAACTTGGAGATAATCGTATATGATATGGGACGCTCTGTACCTGGACAGACAATTAAAAAGAGTAAAATCGTAAAATCAAACTCCCGAGTTTCATTTTAAGGTCTAGACATTTGTAAATCTATAGATTTTAAAGAATTAGAAAATGAAAAATAATACAAGATTAACGTTTAAAATACTATTTCAAACTAGAAAACAAATATTTACAATTCATGTAACCCGGGTTCCGATACAAGGTTTTATGAGTCATGATTATGACGATACTCTGATTACTATACAGATATATTTCTACAAATAGCAAATAAATTAAACTATATCAAAACGGGTTATTATCAGCACTTTTCTTTAGTAAAAGTTACATCTATAAACCTGAATACAGTGATAACCGGAATACTCTGGAATATTAAGACGACCTTGAGAATCAAGTTTTAACTTTGAAAAGTTCAATAACTATGAAACACAGCAATTGTGCAGTGTAAATAGACCCGTTACACAAAAAAGTGATGTTAGAAGTGTGAAGTAAAACTATTTGCTTTGTAAAAATCAAATACACTAAGTATTGCTATAATGTCGTCTTCATACTAAATTGTTTTTTTTTAAACTGTATTTTTGCCACAAACTTAAATTTTCTAATACCTATATCGTTGCAACCTGTTACCTGGTCGTGTAAATGATATTTTAAGCTTATACTATTTGAATCTAACAGAATTAATAGTTTGAAATATTAAAGGTCTATGCGTATTGCGTATATGATATTAAAATCAGAGTTCCTATACGAGTGAAACCAAGACGGAGAGGAATTTTTAGCTGAGAAGAAAATAAATTATTGTAAATCTGGTCTGAAAACATTTTGTAAATATGCGCACGCACGCTTGGGAGGGGGGGGGGGTCGGGTTCTCTGGCACCGAGGAGTGGGTTGGGGAGGGTATTTTATTTTCCCCCTTAAGAAATGTTAAATATCAAAGTCACAGCTTGCTGAAACAATGATAGAATTGTTAAATCTGCGTGTACCGTGGCTTACAATTTAATATTTTTCTAAAGAATTTTAAATTTAGAATCTGAATTTATGATTTCCATATTACTCCTGTGATGGTCGGTTTTCAACGTGTTTAATGACCTGAAAACCTCATTAAAGGTTATTAAAGCAAGATGAGATTTTTCCAATTTAAAGACAGATTTGAAACAAGAAATCAAACAGATATATTCTTAGGCAATATGTTCTGTATTTTTATTTAATTGTTGGTTGTTTTTATCGGACAATGAGGAAGTCGTCAAACGAGTTCTTGTTGAAGATTTAATGGTTTTCAAAAGTACACATAAGCTTTAATTTTTTTAATTATTAGAACGATAAAAAAATGTGTCGATATCAAAATAATCAAAAATTTTGCCAGAAAGCCGATATTTTTGTACATTTTGTGGATTTTATAAAAATTTTAGTCGATTAAAGATTTAATTAAAATGGCTCAGTAACATTATGCCTAGTTCCCGAATGCCTAGTTTGTGAATGCCTAGTTCACTATGCCTAGTTTCCGAATGCCTAGTTCATGAATGCCTAGTTCACTATGCCTAGTTCATGAATGACTAGACAACATTATGCCTAGATTTTCTGAATACCTAGATAACATTATGCCTAGATTTTTGAATGCCTAGATAACATAATGCCTATAGAGAACACAATGCCTAGATTCATGAATGCCTGAATAACAGTATGCCTAGATAACATAAGAGTACATTGAATGCCTAGACAATGTATTTCAAAGAGAAATAAAAATATTAAAGAGAGAAAAAAACATACAATCCGGTAACATTTTTACAAAAATTCTCCAAATGTCTGGCATATTCAGGAGCTGTTCATCAAGCAGGATGCTGAGGTCAGAAGAGCCTACTTATCTAATGCTGTTGGTCAGGACATGACAACCAACACTGGAAGAAAACAGAGGTCCCTGGATGCAAGATAAAGATTAAAGTTTGTTGTTGATGCTTTTGACAGCATGCCAAGAGCAGGTTATATTTCTACTTTGGCCCATGATAGGCAAAAATTTGACCAATAAAATATGTAATAAATCATGTAAACATATCAGTATCATTTATCTATTGCTTGACAATGTCTATAGGCATTCAATTCAGTCTAATGTTATCTAGGCATAATGTTTGTTAGGCATTCAGAAATATAGGCATAAAGTTATATAGGCATTCATGAATCTAGGCATGGTGTTATCTAGGCATAATGTTATCTAGGCATTCGGAAACTAGGCATAATGTTCCTGAGCCATTTATAAATAATACTAATAATTTTTATTTATTACTTTATTATTTTAAAACTAACAGCACACATGTATTTTAACCCCACGAAATTTACTAGGATCAGTTTTTGTTGTTGACAAAGCGCTTTTGATAATTCTGACAGAAGGTGTTGATCTAAAATTTTAGCCCTTAAGCATTTCTATAGATTTTATAGCTGTAAATTTTCTCATTTTCTCGTGCCGGTTTGAACCAAGATTTTTAATTTTCAGAGAAGCGCACGAAATTTCAATTATTTTACAATAATTTTTCAAAAATCTGAAATTTATAATGATTAAAATTGACCTGAGGGCAGGAAGATATCTTACGCGGTATAATGTATTCAACACAATTACATAAATATTCTTAGAATAGATTGCTTTGGAAAAATATAAGGCAGTTATTTCTATGTTCATCAGTAAATGACCGCGTCAATGGATCTAAATTACGATTTGGCGGACAAATCAGAAACTTTAAGAAAAATGAATCATTTTGAAAAATTTAGTAAGGCTAATAAAAATTTTATCATGCAGATATGCTACATATTTCGAGTATTATGTGCGTATTTTGGCGTTAAAGATTGGATGGAGATACTCTAATATGATATGGAGTGCTCTGTACGTTTATTTAAGACATAGGGTTACCAACAAAGGATGAGACTGTAAAGACGACTTAAAACTCTTCAAATTTAAATTACGTCTATTGCATGCCTTGAATGTGGGCTTTAAATGGCTAATTTAATGATTGAGCAAAGAAAGAAAGAAGTTTTCAGTTCCATGGAATCCGTACGGTCGTCATTGAATTGTATCATCCTTTGTGGGTATACCCTACACACTATACTGTACATCTTTAAATCCACCTTACGTTTTATATAATTTATAATACTAGAAAAATTAACGTTAAAATATCCGATAAAGATTATTTTCTGTTCTTAATCTGTATAGTAATGTAATTTCACATTTAAGTGCTAATTTTCATTAAAAAATCCCATTTTTTAAAGAAAGGTTTTCCAGCGTTCCCTCCGATAAAACTTTCTCATGCCCCCCCTCCTCCTTTACAGTAAATGTTTTTCCTTATCAATTGAATCTTTCCCTATCCACTGGATTTAATTCACTCACTGATTACCATAGATAGAACAAGATTAGTAGTATTCACTCACTGATTACCATAGATAGAACAAGATTAGTAGTATTAGTTCAGAAGCATGTCTATGATAAAAAATTTCCCATCCCCTATTTAAAAGCCCCTTGCCTATATCCTTTATCTCTATTCCTTGCCCTACATTTTCCCCATTTTATATTTCACCCCTTAATCCAACCGTCAAACAACAACCTACCATGCAGGGGTGAATAAGGGTATTTGTCCAAAGGAATGGGGGCAGGGGCCTTACCTACTTCCAAATTCCAGACAGGGCCGTTTGGGGCTAAATAATACCCTCTGGAAATCACAGTTTTCACATTTCCCTGGCTGCCTTCATGCCTTTATACCCCCCTCCCCTCCTGTATCTCTGTATCTATCTCTGAATCTATCTCTGTATCTATCTCTGTATCTATCTCTGTATCTATCTCTGTATCTATTTCTGTATCTGTGCATTAGAAGTAAGATTAGTAGCGATCAAAAGCGCTTTTTTTATCGCATTAAGCCTATACCCCCTTTCATTTTTCGCGAACACTCCCATTAAGGGAGGTATATGTGAATTGGAAGGAATTGAGGGGGAACTAGACAAAAGGAGAAGGTCTAATTTATGTTCGACAAAACTAGAACGACTTTTTCCTCTCATAGCTCCTCTAGTTATGGTTTTACGCACAATATGAAAAAGCCAATTAATCAGGTTACAGACAAGAAAATCAAATACTTTTTTAATTCATTAATAGGAGTTATGACTGAAAGCATGTAGTAAACACCTACTCCATAACCAGGTCTCGAAACATATCTATCCAGGTACAGTTCGTCCGCTAGTAAACTCCACCAGGACTGAATCCCAGGCTCTAAATGCCACACAGGGACACAAGCTTAACTATCAGTGTCAATATGGACACTAGCAATCAACTGATCAATGTCTCAACTAGGACACGATCCACATGGCTACAATCCCCTGACTAATCAACGCCACTACGCAGGGGTGATCTGGTTAGCTCTATAGCTCTATCGATGTCAATTACAGACACTAGCAATTAATTGATCAATGTCTCAACCAGGACACAATCCGCATATTGTTAGCTAGCAATGTCAATACAGACACTAGCAATCAATAAATCAATACCGATACTCAAGGTATGATCTACACTCTTATGTTTCAAAGAGAACCAAATTACTTCTAATACCGTAATCAAAGCAGAGTCTCCATCAACTAGCTTTATTTAATATCGTATTTCACAAAGTTAACAGGAATTGTCATAGTTACAATTCCTGCAAAGAAATGGTTTTCACATGATTAAGACCATCATAAAACGCAGTTTCAATGAAAAATGTCATTATGTCTAAGTTTTTAACATTAAATCATTAATATGTACAACGTACTACAGTTTTACAGAATTTCATGTTTCCCTGATTCTCACTACAAACATAAAAGATTTCAATGTTTCTTGAAATTCACGTTAGGTTGACGTGGGGTAGGGTGGGGGGGGGGTAGTTTAAAAGTTGAAGGTGATTAGAAGAAATTTAAAGACAAGCGTGGGCAGCAACATCGCCTGCTGTCAACATACATATGTATAATGCTTAATCAAAAATAATGCAATCTTATCATGTTTGATTGAATATAATTGAGGTTGCAGTTATCCCAAGACAGGAGATATCTTACAGATATGTTTTTGCATATATTATTAAAATGTAGCCTCAGGAGACTCTTGCAAAAAAAAATCCGGGAAGATAGGAATGTTTAAATTTAGGGGAAATCGCCGATTTCCGATTTTATGTCGAGAAAGATCATGATATTAAAAAATACTTTTTAAGATGCCATGCAGTGCACAAGATCAATTGAAATTTCTTCTGATAAACAACTAGCGTGGGAACCCAGCTTTGCCTGGAAGCTAAAATTTCTCTACAAAAGAAGACAAACCAATTGCTCAGAACATTCCCGTTGTTCTACCGGCCGAGTCCCCAGAAACAATTTGGGTTATTAGTTATGATCGGACATACAAAGAGAAACACAGATATTACTACATTACATTTATGGATCACGTATTATACATGTTATGGGCGCGCATGTGACAATATGAATATTAATGCATCTCCTATTTTTAACAGTTAAGTCCCAGAAAAGTCAATGAAATGAAATAAACAAAACGCAACAACACTTCACTTTCGAATTTGTCATTCTTTATTAGACAAACTCTTTGAACAAAAATAGATAAATAGATAGATACATTGATAGATAGTAAGATATAACCCAACCCGTTAGTACAATTTCAACTGTTTTATCTAGTTATTTATTTGAATGCATTAAATGTTGGCCTATATAGATATCAAGTATTTATAAATATATATACTATAAATAGATATAAATTTAAGTACCAACCATCAATCTTATGCTACACATGGAATACTTAAAACTTAAATCCACAGCGCTTCGTGCCCTAATTTTCCCTATTTCGACAAATGATCAAAACGTGAGTAATTTTTCTAAGTATCTAATTCTGTCTCTTGCTATCACTGTATGTAAACATATTGCTCTATCAATCTATCTTTGTATATAATTCTTTATCTATTTCTGTATCTATTTCTGTATCTATCTCTGTATCTATCTCTTTATCTATTTCTGTATCTATTTCTGTATCTATCTCTGTATCTATCTCTGTATCTATCTCTGTATCTATCTTTGTATCTATCTCTGTATCTATCTCTGAATCTTTTTCTGTATCTATCTCTGTATCTATCTCTGGTCCTCTGTATCAAACTCTGTATCTATATCTGAATCTATCTCTGTATCTATCTCTGTATCTATTTCTGTGTCTATCTCTGTGTCTATCTCTGTATCTATTTCTGTATCTTTCTCTGTATCTATCTCTGTATCTTTCTCTGTTTCTCTGTATCTATCTGTGCATCTATCTCTGTATCTATCTCTGTATCTGTCTCTGTATCCATCTCTGTATCTTTCTCTGTATCTATCTCTGTATCTTTCTCTGTTTCTCTGTATCTATCTGTGCATCTATCTCTGTATCTATTTCTGTATCTATCTCTGTATCCATCTCTGTATCTTTCTCTGTATCTATCTCTGTATCTTTCTCTGTTTCTCTGTATCTATCTCTGCATCTATCTCTGTATCTATTTCTGTATCTATCTCTGTATCTATCTCTGTATCTATCTCTGTATCTATCTCTGTATCTATCTCTGTATCTATCTCTGTATCTATCTCTGTATCTATCTCTGTATCTATCTCTGTATCTATCTCTGTATCTATCTCTGTATCTATCTCTGTATCTATCTCTGTATCTATCTCTGTATCTATCTCTGTATCTATCTCTGTATCTATCTCTGTATCTATCTCTGTATCTATCTCTGTATCTATCTCTGTATCTATCTCTGTATCTATCTCTGTATCTATCTCTGTATCTATCTCTGTATCTATCTCTGTATCTATCTCTGTATCTATCTCTGGTTCTCTGTATCAAACTCTGTATCTATATCTGTATCTATTTCTGTGTCTATCTCTGTATCTATTTCTGTATCTATTTCTGTGTCTATTTCTGTATCAATCTCTGAATCTATCTCTGTATCTATCTCTATCTATATCTCTGTATCTATCTCTGTATCCATCTCTGTATCTTTCTCTGTATCTATCTCTGTATCTTTCTCTGTATCTATCTCAGTATCTATATCTGTTTCTCTGTATCTATCTCTGTATATATCTCTGTATCTATGTCTGTTTCTCTGTATCTATTTCTTAGTTCAACCTCCTATATCATCCTACTCATTCTAAATATCTAACTGTACAACTGAATCACCCCTCCCACACTATATTTAAGCATTAGAAAATGAAAGGCAAAAAATGCAATTCTGCTGAGTTTCTTTTCCTTAGAATTTAATCGTTTTATTCTATTTGTTTCCGTCCAAAATATTTTCTAATTTATAAAAAAAAGTTGAAGAGGTGTCGCGAAGCTCTCTGAATGTGTTTGTAACATTAAGTATTGCGAATATGTCTCCTGGGCCGGGTTCTCAGCATGAATATTTACCTTGATTAAAGCCAGGCCTAGATACCATCTTGTAATTAATCAGGGTAGGTTAAGACAGTATGTACCGAAAATATCCAAATTAAAGTCTCTGTTTAAGAATTCCACTGAAAGAGACTGTCGTTGTGATTTCAAGTGACCCTACATTTCACTCCTGTATGCCAAGTCCATTAGCGCCTGATCCAATCAGTGTTCAGTCGTGTGTTTGATGTCTATTCTGAACCAATAGAAATAGCATGGCGGTAACATCTATCTTTCTATCTTTTTCATTATCCAATCAGAGATATGAATTCTATGAATCGTTTAATCAGTGTTATCATTAAATGGAAATGTTTACTTCTACTGAAACTGTGGTGATATTTAAAGAGAACCATCAGAAATTCACAACAATTCCCTGACACCATTGAAGAAACATTTGTTTTTCTAATTTGAAAAGTGTTTGATTCTCACAATTTTCTCCTCGGTTTCTGTAGCAAGAATTCGCACAATTAAAATTAAGTTTAATTTGTTTAAGAAATCATAGAAAGCTCATTTCATTCTTACTCCGAATAAGTTTTTAAGAATATAGTTTTTGAATCTTCAAAATATAATTACATAAATATTAGTTCCTTATGTTTCATCTAAGTATATTAATGATATTTACAGCAACAATAAAAATAAAGGCAATTTTTAGCATGTGAAAGCTGTTTTAAACCTTAAAATCAATTTCCAAATTGAAATCTATATTTTTGAGCACTCTGTGTTTATGATGAACTGATATCATCTATGGCAGAGAAAGCCTGGCTCTGACCAATTCACTCACTGATTACCATAGATAGAACAAGATTAGTAGTATTCACTCACTGATTACCATAGATAGAACAAGATTAGTAGTATTATTTGATCTGATTCAAAACTAATTCTTCAAATCAGACTTCACAGTGAGAGATTCCATTAAAAGATTAAAATGTTTTCAAAAATTAAGAATCCATCGAAAACTTTTTTATCCTGTTTTAGTTCGGTTTTTATATGTATCAGCGCTTGCACATTTTGATCCTACTCCAAAAATTTAGTTTTTATTTAAATTCTAAGGCACTGCCCGAAATGTTTTGAGATTAGAAATTTAGAACAGATTTGTATTTTAAATCTTGATGTTTCTATTATGTTAATCTTTCTCTCCTAATCGGTACATCATCATTTAACTTTGACAGTAAATCATAGAAATCTGGGGAAAATTAACATACTAATTTCTTTAAGAAGTACGTTCTGAAATCATGGAAAATACAAAAATAAAAAATAAATTTTCCAAAATTTATTTCCAGAAAATACTTTGGGAGAACTGAAAGCTTTATAAAAACAGAATTCTATGTCTGAAGTGCCTAAATACACATTAAACTATGAATTTGCAATTTTTATGCAATTTTCACAGCTACGAGTGTTGCATGTCTTATTTTTGCAATGTTTGTTTGTTTGAGTGCATTTAGATAAGTGTGAAGGACTTCTTTTATCAATTGTTGTGAAAGGAGTCCATTTATAAGAATTAATTCCTGCTGTTTAGGAGAGGGGGGGGGTTCTTACAGGGGAGGGGGGAGTCTTGTCAACTTTAAAGGGAGTGTTACCGCAATTTAACGTATTTTTAATAAAAACCTAAGGTCGGAATTATAAATATACATCCTAGAGTTTTCAGAAAAATGTTTTAATGGTATACTCATAATTGGTACTCTTGAAATAAAGCATCACTTTAAAAAACGTTTACTTTCCCTTTTACGAATGTATCGTTTTTGCAAGAAAGTAATTCTCGGGTTGCAAAACCTGAAATAAAAAAATTATCAAATTTCTAATGAGACATTTTAAATAATGCTCATGCCTTGGTTTTGCATAGAAATCAGGCAAGGTTGTTCAGTCTATTTATCAGATCATAATCTATAAAGTAAAAGTTTTAGAAAATATAACTATATATTTGTTTGTATATATGTTATATCTACAGCTAGCCAAACGGCTGGACCAAATTGGCTACATTTTTTGAGGCAACCTATGGGTATCCCGGGGGAACATATAAAAAATAATAAGATTTTTTTTCTTCAAAATAAATTTTTTTTCAAAATTTTTTATTTCAAAATTAAATTTTTTTGATTTCATGGGCAACGCCGGGCATTAGAGCTAGTATATGATATTTATTATATTCAAATTCATTATTTTCAAATATTTGTGCGGCTCTGCCTCAAAATTTCGAATCCATACATATTATATATATCTTTGTTACCTGAAACCAAATTAACTGAATAGTAAGTAGTAGTTGAACTATGTAGACTTAATTTAACCGCCTCTTTTAAACTTGAACTAGCGCACAAGGTAAGTGGTTCAACTAAGTGTACGTAGCTTCTACTTATTAATTTAACTTTGTCCTTGATAGTGTTAACCTTTAATACTAAAATATATAAAAAATAAATAGAGTTTGTGGCCAATGTTCAGTTTCTTTGCTAAGTCAGATAAATAGGAATTAGAGGGAGCAATAAAAGAGAAGAAAAGGGGAATTCTTGGAAAAGTAAAAAAAGAATTGAAGGAAAAAAGAAAAAGAGGAAAAGATTAAGGAAAAAATCTCCTACTGAGAGGGGGGGGAGGATAGAAGGAGGGGGAAGAAAAAAGTCCCGCCCCGCTAATAGTAAAATGAAATGTTGCAAATCCTCTATATGATGGCATGGCCATTTCTTTGACTAGTTTATAGCTAGGAGTGTGGAGGAATTTCAACGCAGGATAAAGAGATAGCGCTTCTCAGTTCAAACCACTGCACTGCACTACACTGGGCACTACAATCGGAATTTACCCCTCCCTCTCCCGCCCCCGCTGAACCGCTATACCTAACTATAATTTCATCTGCCCTAAATGGTAACCTATCCATCTCAATTTCATTAAACAATAACAATATACAAACAGTTAAACCTGAGCAAAAACTTTTTGTTCTTAAAGCCGGGAGCTTACTAAAACTGGAGTAAGGAAAGGGAACAAGGGTAAACAGCACCCAAACTATTAATTTTTTTTAATGAGCTTGCCTTGAAAATTTTGTCTGTGAAAATGCATTTAACGAAAGGCCCCGACCCCTAACTATACATAGGTTTAGACATTCCACCCTTTTTAGGGCTAATATATTTATTAAACTGTATGTAGAGTGAAAGTCTTCATATGAGTGCAGAGTTTAAAAAAATGATGATTATTATTAAACACTAAAAAATATTTAAAGAAATGAACAAATGAAAGGCCTAAAATACTCGTACTATATATAAAGAAATCTTATTTCATTTAAACTTAACTAGTAATTTCTCATTGCTTAAAAATAACTGTAAACTATATCCTAGATAAATAGATATATAGATAGATAGATAGTTGTATCTGTATCTAGCGGAGTAAAAGCAGTGTGGAACCCAATGGTTAAAGAGAGCCGAGAAATTATTTCAGTTTCTCTAGGAAGGTCCCAGGGTGCAGTGCTCTTTTCTCTCTTTAGCAGGCGCCATGAAATCGGTAGGAATAATTTCAATTTATTAAACTTCTTTATTATGTTCTCTTGAAAATAAAAATTTGATCTCAAAATAATCATAAATTTTTGCATTAACATAAAAAGATGCGTTGGTTTAGCAAATCATTTTTTTACACTTAAGCTGTAATGGGTAAAATTTATTTTAGTCCCAAAAAAAATGTTGAAGAATATTTAACTTAAAAAAAAAAATTGTTTCTCCTTTTTTGGTTGATTATTGCATTCACGGTTAAAGTATCTAATGTCTAGCTGTATTAAAGTTCTTTTTGCATGTTTTTTTACCTAAAAAAATTCTCTTACCATACTAATTCTGTAAAGCTGAACAAAGAAAAAGATTAGAAATTTTACAAATTAAATCCCCTCCTCCCCACTCTCCCCTCATTTACCCGTTCACTCCAGAAAGATGTTACAAACTCCCCTTGTAAAAACAATCGATGGAACTTCAACGCTTAAAGTTCTGTTGACTACAGCGCAAACCAAAACTAAAACATGCAGTGCGAAACAAAGCAAAAACGTTGAGCTAATCTATAGTAAGAGATTGTAACCATTGTAGACAATACATCTCGTGATGAATTGTGCATGTCATTGAGTTCTAGATGGGTTATACAGGATAACTAGAAAACAATATGAATAGGAAGACGACATTATATTGTATTTAAGTGTAATTGATGTAATTAAAAAGCAAATATTTTACTACTTTACATTAAACTAAAGTATATTGCACGTGTTTTTTAAACTTAAAAGGCGAAAGTAAAATTCATGCAACATTACTGGTACAATTTTGTGTCCTCGTATAGTTTTCATTTTATGCACGCCATGTATGAGAAAAACTAATTTATTTGGTTAAATATAGGAAATTCAAAACATCAAGAACTCTTCAATGAGTTATTATTAAAACCATATTAGAATTCAATTTTATGTCCAATTTACTCTAGTTTGGCGTGATATTTACTCTAGTTTGGCGTGATATTTACTCTAGTTTGGCGTGATACTTACTTTAGTTTGGCGTGATATTTACTTTAGTTTGGCGTGATATTTACTTTAGTTTGGCGTGATAGCTGTCTTTTTCTATCTTTGTCTGAATCTCACTAATTTGTCTGGAAGAATCTGCCGCAAGAATTTCGTAAAAAAATGAGTTTAAAATATTAACTGTAGATCTAAAAATGTCTAAAATTTAATTAATTCCATTTACTTGCATTTTTTATTAAAAAAATGCGGAAAATCCAGTTTTTGTGTCACACCCTGTAAGTATTATTTGTTTAATCATGTTTTTATTTTGATCCATCAATCCTTCAATATATATTGGTTGCGTGATGATTTAGATTTATCAGCTCATCTAATGAATATTAATGTTTATTTAACCCTAAAAGTTCGGTAAAATTAGTATTTGAATCCCTACTGTGCTTCTTGGGCTGATGTTTTGAATAGTAGAAAATTAAAATATGAAAGCTGTATATAAATAGGTAGGTAAATCCATATACAGATAGATAGATCCATATACAGATAGATAGATAGATCCATATACAGATAGATAGATAGATCCATATATGTCAGATTAGATTAGAAAGAACCATACTGTGATGCTAAACTGGGTCTGCAGCACACCTGCTGAGTAGGTATACAGGGTTATCCACACAGGATGATACTTTAACATTTTTAATATACGCTTAGAATGGTATATTTATGATTTGACAAAGAAAAAAAACCATAAATGAAACAAAAAAATGATTTTTTTTCGTAAATTTCTGAAGATTTAGTCTTTTTTGGTAACAGTCCGAAATAGAAAGAAAATGTAGTGACTAAAATGGCGTACAAAGAAGGAATAGAAAATTGAAAGAAATAGAAAAAGAAATTGGGTGCATTGAACAAAGGGTTAAAGAAAAAGGGGAAGTAGAATAAGACAAAATGAACACCATGCAGAAAAAAATACACACATTTTCGATTGAAAAAAAATTAGAAATATGCACAAAATTAAACACTAATTCGATGTCTATTAAAGTCTTTCAAATTCAAAAATTCGCTAAAGATTTGTATTTTTATCATTTTGACTAATGCATCTTTACAAAAAATTCAAGAGGTTTATTAAAGGGAGTGTTCGCAAAAATGATTAAGGGGGTATAGGCTTACTGTGAAAAATAATCGCTTTTGATCGCTACAAATATTACTTCTATCTATTGCGTCTATAAGGAGAAAATTGTTAAAAATGACTTATACTGAAGAACGTAGTGTCCATACAAATTCCAAAAAATTGCAATATACGACTCGTAAAAAATCATAAAAAATCAATTTAATTTCAAACAAATCATTCAGATATTATAACCTTTTGTCATCGATTATTTTTCGACGCATTCGTATGTAGTTAATATTTCATAATATTTTTATTCGTTTTGTATACAATGCACTTAAAACGCCGAAATAGTAGGCAGCCAGATGCCTCTGCTCTCGATACTTTGAATGGTTACACGTGGCAGAGTGCATTAAGTATATAAAACAAATAACAAATATTATGAAATGTTAACATATATATACGAATGCGTCGAAAAATAATCGATGACTTTAGGTTGTATAATATCTGAATGATTTGTTAAAAATTTTAATAATAAAAACTAGTAAGATATAATCAAGAAAGTAGGATACTCGGGCGTGTTGATAAGGATGGATGGATCAAAGAAAAAGTGGAAAGACTTCATATTGAGTGTCAGTGAAACTATTATCTTTAAATCTTTTTTACGTGTACTTACGCATCTATCTATCTTCTATCCTATTATTTCCTATTTTATATTTATCTATCTATCTTCTATCCAATTAGCTATCTATCTATCTATCTAATTATCTTCTAAATGTTTGTCTGTCTGTCTATCTATCTGCATGAGATATATCCATATAATTAGGTAGATACATAAATTTATTGATCTATATAGCTGTATTTTTATTTTGATCTATTTGTAAAAACCCTTTTAAAGTTGAATACCCATTCTTGATCTTTTTGTAAATACACATTTAGAAATGAAAACCCGTTCTGGAATGACGGAGTGAAGAATTTATAATTGACAATTTTAATTCTGCGCAATTTTTTATTTGTAAAGCATCCTTAGGTTTAAGAAAATGGATTGTTTTAAGCATACATACAACATAGGATTTACGAATGATGTATACCTTTTGCGTTCTAAAATATGAAGCCGAATTTAAAGAATTTAAACCGTGTCGCTGATCCACCAAAAACCGGTTCTAATTTAGCCCCGGCTCAAATCTAGAAACACTGAATACAATTTCAAGTGGAATTCCAACCATGTTTGAACCGCGTCTCATTTTTGAGCCGCGGCTCAAATTCTTTAAATACGGCCTCGGAAGTCAAAACTTTAGCGTGAAATGGCTTGAATCTACGGAGTTTGATCTCGATATTCATTGCACGATAACTTTTAAATTGAGAGATACGTATTTGATCTTTTCAATTTTGTTACCAATTTATGGGTATGATCTGTATATCCGAGACGAATTAAATTAATCTTTACGTCTGCATAAGATCAACGCTTTATCTCAATATAAAAGTTTTGAACTCTGAATTGAATCTCAGGATAAAGCATTGATCTCTATCTTAAGCAGACCTAATGATTAATCTAAATTTTCTTCGATATCCTGTAGAGGTCATACCCTGACTGGATAAATTTAATTTAGGAATAAAATATTAATCCTTCAATTAAAACCTAATGAATAAAACCTTACATAATACGCCCAGTGCAATAAATATATAATATGTTATTTGATATGCATAAATGCCTTTTTTATGGTCAACCAACTAATTAATAAGTAAAGAAAAACAAATTTAATGTTTTTATCACAAAAATCTGGGAATTAGAAATTTATTTTACTGCGTTATTTATATTGTACACATTGTTAGATAAATTAATCTATATAGTCATTGACCTGTAAAAGAAAACTACAGAAACACGAGTTGAATACAAATTACCAATAGGCTGATAGAAACAACACAGATAGGACAAGAGATCCAGACAGCTGTGGTGCAAAGTTGCGTTTATTTTTAGCTTAAAGATTGGGTTGACTTTAAAGTGTCTTGGCTTTTAGTTTGATCTAACTGACTCCTACACTTATGCGGTCCTGGACGCTTTTTTTGTGAAAGAACTTGCAAAATTTGAATTACTGTTTTTGTTTTTTAATAATGAATGCCATACAGTTATCATGATCAAATTTCTAAAGCAAATGCCACCTTTCTTGTCCAATCTTTGTAATTCATGATCCATAGAAATTCTTTCATCTCAATTTTAATTTGTATCAACATGTCAAATGTCCATCTATTCACCCACACAAGGTTCAACAAAGAAACCAAAGTAAATGTTTTTATTTTCTATCTTATCAAGATTTCGCCTATATTTTGATTCTTGATTGCATCTGATAAAGAAATCTGCTTTTAACTGTTTTCACAACTATTGTTTCGGTTTTCGTCGACGAAATCTATTGATCAATTATCCGTCGTTAACTAAAACCCATTATCAAAGACCGTTATAACAACAAAAAATAGTATATTAAAAGTTTAAAGTATTTCAAAGGTGAAATTGTTATTTTTTCCTTATTTTCATTGAAACTTTTAAAATGAACTAATTAAGCCCTAAGCCTTAATTAGGAAGACGGTAACGCCACGGGAATGTTCTTAACTTGGTTTAACAATTCTAGGTCAAGTTGGTCGATATTTATAACATTTCCAGACAAGGCAGGGTACCCAAGCTGAACGTTTATATTGATGGTTTTATTTTATTTTCCAATTGTCTAAACCATCTTCATACCAGCAAGCACTTTCAACGTTTTTGCACACATTTACCGCCCATATAACAGCCTTTAATGAGGGTTGTAAATAAGAGTAAAACAATTAGAAATCTTGAAAATAGATTAACGATAAAATACTTATTTATAACCCTAATCACTTAGAGAAAAAAAAGGGTTTGGTTGTATAAATGTAAACCTACGGGAGGTTACAAATGTTTAAAGGGACTGTAAGCGTAATTTCATAGGCCTCCAAGCAAATATGGTAATGTCCAATTTACAAAAGTACTATTATACGCTTTGTATGATCCAGTGTAAACTATATATTAATGTTTATAATTAAAAAAGTGTTTCTTTTCGATTGTGGTTTTTTTTTACAAAATGTGACTAAAATTGAAAATGTAAAAATGTTAATAAAGGAAAACATGTACAATTATCAGAACTGAAAAGTTTCTAAACTTTAAAAAACGACAATATCTTCCACAAATATCAGATAAAGGTTTAATGGTACCGTTGTGAATAGGGCTTTGCCATTTTGCATGGAGGGTCAAAGGAAACTGAGCACTTGGAACAAATTCTTAATTTCTAAACTTTATTTCTTTTCAAGCTTTGTCGTCAACCTTTGATATTATAAACCATAAATTCTGAAAAATCAAAATTTTAATATGAAAGGTTTACTACAACATCAGGTTAAAAACATATAGTCACTTGAAAATTTTAGTATGTGGCGAGTAACCAGTTCCCTTCTAATTATTTAAATTGAATCAAGAAAAGTTGACAAGTCAAGACCCCCCCTTGATCCTAATCTTAACCCCCCCCCCCCCCAACTCCAATCACTGAAAAATATGTTTCACTGGTGACCTAGGTAACCCTTTGCAAAATATTCAGCATGCAAGTTTGCATTTCTCCCCATGAAACAGTTGCAATTGCAGAATATAATTTATGCAATATTTTGCTCCAAATAATAATTCAAAAAAGGTTTCAAATTCAGTTTTTAACAGCAATATAAAACAATAGAATATTGAAAAACCGAAATGTTTAATATTTTGATAGAAAGGAATTGAGTCTTTGGAACAAAATTAAATAAATAAACCTCAATATCTTTAGAACCGTATGTTGTAAACTTTGATATTTCAAACTCAGATTATTTGATCTAACAGAATTCATAGTTTGAAATATCTAAGGTATGTAACATTTGGTTCCAGAGATATAGTGATTACAAAATCAGAGTTTGTGGCAAAGATCCTTTGGTTTGGGATATCCCAACAGTAAACATATCTTTATGTCCCTAACATTCTTTTCGTAATTTTGAAAGAAATGTTCGAAATATCTCTTGTTTTAAAAAAGTTCCATTCTCTCTTTTGGACTCTGATATCTAATCTTATATCTTAATCTTGATTTATTAATCCGTGAATTTATACAGCAAAGAAGAGCAAAACATTTGTTAAGATTCAATCTTTATACATATATAATATCCTTTGCTTGTCTGGGTGGGTGTTTGACGTTTGTTTGTATCTGACAAACGTCAAAACGGCTGAACCGATCCGGTACACATTTTTGTTGAACCTCACGTGAACCCCAGACAGGACAGGTTTATTAATAAAAAATTTAGATTTTTTAAAATCCACAAAAAAATGATAAATTTCAGTTTTTGTTTGCAGATATAGCAACAATTAATTAAGTTAAAATCGAAGGTGGTTGCGAAGCGCCCTGGAAGCTTTGTACATTAAAAACGGGAAAACTATAGGTTCTAATCCATGGTTCTTGAGAGTTCTAATCCATGGTTCTTGATAGAGAGAGTTCTAATCCATGGTTCTTGAGAGTTCTAATCCATGGTTCTTGAGAGTTTTAATCCATGGTTCTTGAGAGTTCTAATTCATGGTTCTTGAGAGATTTAATTCATGGTTCTTGAGAGTTTTAAGTCATGGTTCCTGAGAGTTATAATCCATGGTTCTTGAGAGTTCTAGTCCATGGTTCTTGAGAGTTCTAATCCATGGTTCTTGAGAGTTCTAATCCATGGTTCTTGAGAGATTTAATCCATGGTTCTTGAGAGTTCTAATTCATGGTTCTTGAGAGATTTAATTCATGGTTCTTGAGAGTTCTAATTCATGGTTCCTGAGAGATTTAATTCATGGTTCCTGAGAGTTATAATCCATGGTTCCTGAGAGTTCTAATCCATGGTTCTTGAGAGTTCTAATTCATGGTTCTTGAGAGTTTTAATTCATGGTTCTTGAGAGTTTTAATTCATGGTTCTTGAGAGTTTTAATTCATGGTTCTTGAGAGTTTTAATTCATGGTTCCTGAGAGTTCTAATCCATGGTTCTTGAGAGTTCTAATCCATGATTCTTGAGAGTTCTAATCCATGGTTCTTGAGAGTTTTAATTCATGGTGCTTGAAAGTTCTAATTTATGGTTCTGGAAAGTTCTAATTTATGTTTCTTGAGAGTTCTAATTTATGTTTCTCGAGAGTTCTAATTTATGTTTCTTGAGAGTTCTAATTCATTGTTCTTGAGAGTTCTAATCCATGGTTCTTGAGAGTTTTAATTCATGGTGCTTGAAAGTTCTAATTCATGGTTCTGGAGAGTTCTAATCCATCGTTCTTGAGAGTTGTAATCGATGGTTCTTGAGAGTTCTAATCCATGGTGCTTGAGAGTTCTAGTCCATGGTTCTGAAGAGTTCTAATCCATTTTTCTTAAGAGTTCTAATCCATGGTTCTTGAGAGTTCTAATCCATGGTGCTTGAGAGTTCTAATCCATGATTCTTGAGAGTTCTAATCCATAGTTCTTGAGAGTTCTAATCCATGGTTCTTGAGAGTTCTAATTCATGGTTCTTGAGAGTTCTAATCTATGATTCTTGATAGTTCTAATCCATGGTTCTTTAGAGTTCTAATCCATAGTTCTTGAGAGTTCTAATCCATGGTTCTTGAGAGTTCTAATTTATGGTTCTTGAGAGTTCTAATCCATGATTCTTGATAGTTCTAATCCATGGTTCTTGAGAGTTCTAATCCATGGTTCTTGAGAGTTCTAATCCATGGTTCTTGAGAGTTTTAATTCATGGTGCTTGAAAGTTCTAATTCATGGTTCTTGAGAGTTCTAATTCATGGTTCTTGAGAGTTCTAATCCATGATTCTTGATAGTTCTAATCCATGGTTCTTTAGAGTTCTAATCCATAGTTCTTGAGAGTTCTAATCCATGGTTCTTGAGAGTTCTAATTCATGGTTCTTGAGAGTTCTTATCCATGATTCTTGTTAGTTCTAATCCATGGTTCTTGAAAGAAATTTTGAAAAGAATCTGTTATTAGGGAAGTGGTTTTTAATTACAATACCGTTATCTATCAAATCTTAAACTTGAGTTTGATCGGATAAAGAAATATCTAGTTTAATCTAGCTTATTATCATCTTATCTGCTAATCTACTGGTTTCATCCACATACAGGGTTACCCGCAAAAAATGAGACTTCATAGAAGACTGTACGAAATTTTTACTGTCTGTTTCCTTATTTTCAAGATTCCTTGCAACTGCAATCTTTTTTCAAATAATTTAATCATTCATTAAAAGACTCTTTTCATGCAGAAAACTTATTTAACCTTTGGACCGTCATATTTTTAGAGTTTCAGGTCGTCTTCATGGTCTCATCTTTTGTGGATACCTGTACATACATTATATATACTTTCAAATCCAACCAACTCATAATCTGTTCCAAACATTTTTTCAAAGTTTTTTTTTAATGGCGGTCAATTAATATCGTTTGCTTAAAGAAAACCAATTCCTAATTCAAGTATTTACATTTTTTTATTTCATTTTTTGTTAAAAGATCAAAAAAAGTTCATTTTGATTGAGAGTGATATTATTTTTTAGAAAATGTTTAGTCTTGTTTCATTTCTTATTTTAATTCACAACTAACTGTTCATTATGAGTAATATTTGCATTTAAATTCATATTTTTCCAACAATCTAACTAATCTTTACCTATCTATCTATCTATCTATTATAACTGCAAAAAATATGCAAATGCATGATTCGTGCACTGGCCTGAATTAAAAACAGTTACTCAGAGTCATGAAAAATCTTTCAGGGCTTTCATATTTCTATAGAATAAAAACAGTACAGTCAAATCTAGTATTGTTTGTAAACAATGAAAAAGAGTTTCAGAGCGTCATGAGAATTATCAAACAGTATTTTCTCAAGCCGTTTATACCAAAGACTTTCATTATGTAAAGACTAGGCAACAGCTTTTATACCCATAACAATTACATAAATGAAACCAATAACTTCCAACCATTTTTAACGCATATATTTTTTTATTATATTTAGTAACTGGAGTTTAAATATTGATTGCTTGGGTTCAAAAACAATACTGAGGCCAATGACGTCATATACAAAAGTACTTAAGGCAAACATTTTGGATGATTCCTGTTGCCATATATTCTACTACAGGGTTACCCATAAAGAATGAGACTGTGAAGACGACCCAAAACTCTAAAAGTATGACGATCTGGAGCTTGATTTCTTGCTTCTGCATTCAATTGAGTATTTTGATGGTTTAATAAATGATTGCCATTGTTTACTAAATAATAGCCAGTTTTTGGCTTACAAGGAACCCTGCCTGACTAGGCTACAAACAAATACTCACTTAAAGGGGCTGGAGACATAATTTGACGGAACTTTTAATTTACAGAGAGACATGTCCGATTCACAATGGTACCCTTAAAGCTTTTTCTGATTAAAAATTAATAAAAAACATACAATTTTCTTTAAAAATTTTTAATTTTCAATAAAACTGTTTTAAATAAGTGACCTGCGGTTATTTGCTACCAAAACACTGGACAAATGTAATTTAACCATTTTTAAGGTAGGAAAACGATTTTTAAGGCAAATTTTATAATGTTTTAGAAAATCAAATGAAATTTTGAAATGTTTTCTTTCTTTTAGGTTGGTGATAATTTTGAGACTGATTTGGTTGATTTCCAAAATAGGGGGTTTTATGTGTATTGTGGAAATTCCTTATTTATTTATTTATTATTTATCTATTTATGTAGGTAAACAGTGCATGATGATTTTTATTGCTTCTTTTATTAATGTAGAAAGCAGGTACTGCAGTTGGGATAATTAAATTCAATTTTTTTTTTTAAAGAAAATTATTCTTTGTGAACAGGAAAGGGGCACGTCGCAACTAGAAAAGCCAAGCAACCCCCCCCCCCCGCCCCCCCCTCCCGAAAAGTTTGAATTCAGATTTTTTACCCACTTTTTGTGTTGTAGTCTATGATGTTTTTTAAATTATGGCACGTTGCAATGTTTAGGTTTTGGTAAAAACGTACTGACAGTAGTTGTTTTCAACAATAAACAAACAACGTCTAATGCTCAAGCAAAACGAGCACAAAACCCCGAAAGATAAAAACTTTAAAGATATATATTCAATCGACGTTTTCCTCTAAAGTTTTATGTTAAATTAAAAAATGCTGCGGGTTAAAGGGACCGTTCACTTATTTGGGCAATTTTAGGGTAAACTAAACAGGGACCGTAAATAGAGAGGGACCGTCCCTTTGCGCTCGAATTCTGAACGAAAAATCGGCTTTTTCTCCGGCCACAGTTGTCTTTGAAAAGTAAGATTATTACCAATCAACAGCGAAAAGGCTGTTTAGTTTACCCTGAAATTACCCAAATAAGTGAACGGTCCCTTTAAAAAATCTCACCGCAATCACCAAGATAACTTTCTTTGATGGGCAAAAAAAGTTCTGGTTTCTAAGAATCTTATTTGATAGTGCTATAAAAAGTTATTAACTTCATTCATAAACTGAATTGAATTAAGTTGACTAGAAAGTCAGGGTAAAAAATGAACAAAAAGTTTACGCCTTCCGACAGTTATGCTCAACATTTTCAATGCCATCTGACAAAGAAACACAATGAAAATATTTGTTGGATGTTAAACTGAGATATATGTGTCTAGTGTGTCTACCCAAATGTAAAGATTTTATCATAAACAAGACGCGAAATCTTTTAGGTTTTAAACAAACAAATATCGAAAAGAAAACGTATCTTGAAATTTCGCCAAAAAATAAAGAAACTTATTATTTGTCAAATTACGTTAAATATGTGTTTACATTATGTTTTACACTTTTGAACAATAAAAACAAATTGCCTTGTGTTGAAGTTTTAAATAAATCCTCGTTGTGCAATATAGAACTGGAAAATGCATAAGTTGTTAAAATCTAGAATGTCCGCGGCGTGGTTTCGATGAAGTAAATCCACGGTTTTGTATGGTTTGGTATGGAATTAGAAAATACACCACGTTACAATATATAACAAGTAAAATAGAAATAGAAAGCTTCAAAACACAACAGAAACACTGAGATTAGAAATTCCATGGCATCGATTTTGATAATCAGAAAATCCGCCGCGTTTCCAGAATCAGAGAGGAAAATCGTGGAATGCTAAAAAAATAGAAAATCCACGAAAAACTAAAGAATTAGAAAATTCGCGTAGATCTATAAAATCAGAAAATCTGCGGCAAGCTATAGAATAAGAAAATCTATGGAGTTCGAAGCTAGAAAGCTAGAGAATCTCTGAAATCTCTGTATAAAAATAAATTCCGCGGCGTGGTTTGTGGGTCAACCACCCTATACTGCTGCTGCAATATACTTGTGTCGGACACTAATCCATTTATCAAATCTTGGAATATTTTAAATCAAGATAACAAAATATGTAAACGTATATAAAGAAATTTTTAGATAAGATTAAAATAAGAATGATACGTATCTGGACATTACTTAAAAGATAAGCAAATATGTGGACGAGAGCCAACAGATTAGAGAGTTAATTTCCACAAATCTATATAGTAAAGCAATACATTCGTATATATATATATATATATATATATATATATCGAATATATATATATACTAGGCTTCGGATTTTTTAAAAAAATCGTGGATTTTCAAGAATTTAAATTTTTTTTACAATATGAATAACCTTTAAAACACATTTTTTATCACTCATAAACCTTCCCTGTTGTCACGTGATGTCCCACCAAAAAATGTGGGCCCGATCGGTTCAGCCGTTTTGACGTCGTTTGGATACAAACAAACAGACAAGCCAAATTTATATATGTGATGATGTATAGATGTTGCTTATAGCCGGCCAAACGGGTGGACCAATTGGGCTGAATTTTGTTGTGGACACTCATGGGTGGCCGGAGGGGGTGTTATAAGCTAAAAAAAAATATGTTTAAAAACACTAAAATCATTTCCGAAAACATTGTGTACACTTTTTTATCAAACATTTTATGAAAAAAATATTTAAAAAATGTTATGGATATAACAAAAGAAATCCCTGAAAATTTGTTCATAATTTAGAATTTTCGTAAATTCGAATATTGTATTCGATACAGTTAGGTATTATTATCAAAATGAGAGGATTTTTTTTTACAGTGAGCAAAGAATTTAGGTTTTGTCAATGATATAAAATTGATAGGAGTACTGTTAATTTTAAAGGCAAATTTTTTCATGAAAAATTTTTTTTTACGATTTTTTAGAGGTGTTGTAACCTGTCCTGTCAGACCTACACAAGAAAAAGTCAAACTAAATTGCTGCCGCCAATGCTAATAAGTCAAAATTGCAAATACTATTAAGTGGCCAATTAAAAGAAATTAAATTAGAATAAATGAAACCTAAGCATTCATTCCAACCCATTGAATTATACATGCAGAGAGATCTAATAAATATTCAATCTTTTGGCATTGACATTCATTATTCATATACTTATTGTTAAAAAACATTTTTTAGATTCCTAGCATTTTTAAATTTTAAAAGTTGGCCTATTCACGAATTTCATAAACTCTCTTCTTAATTATGATGTGCATTTTTTAGCTTTAGCTCGAGTTTTCCTAAATCCCAGTTATGGTTTAAAACAAGAAAAACTACGCTGACATATTCCTTTCCTAATTTCCTTAACTTCTTTACATATTTGATCACATTCACAGTGGTCTTCTCTTTTCCATTTCAACCCTTCCCCCCTTACCTCCTTCTTCCCCTATCACGCCCATTTTTCACCCCTAACCCTCCATCTCTACCCTTCCCCGCCCTTCTCCTTCCTCCTTATCCATGCACCCTCTACCTACTCCACGCCCAATTCTCTCCCCTTCTCCACCAACTCCCGCCTCTCCGCCCACTTCCTATTTTCTAAACATTTGTCTCCTGTGCTATCTGTAGGGCGGGTCTTAGCACTCGAGTTTTTGCAATACAACTCCATATTAAACTATAAACAGCTCAGACAAAATTATCTACAACCGGATTTTAACCCTTTTTACTCGGGAGGTTAGGGAAGGGAAGGGGGGTTATGCGAGGTGGATGGGGGATGATGGGGGGAAAGGTATGATTATTGACTTAAATTTCTTTTCATATGTTTTGTTTTTCACTGATTGTCTTTAATTTCTATATGACATTTTTAAACTTGATTTAATAGCTCCCCTCCCCCTTTAATTAAATATATAACTTACAATTGATTCAACCTAGAAACAATAGATTATTTACTGACATATGATGAGATTTAACTTATGAACTTTTAAAAAAAGAAAAGAAATTATTATTTATTATTTAACATTTAAACCCACCATTAATGAGATCAAGTATTATTTAGATATATCTATCAGTGTTCCTGTTATTAAAATGAATATATGTTTACATATATCTATCATTGTTCCTGTTATTAAAATGAATATATGTTTAGATATATCAATCAGTGTTCCTGTTATTAAAATGAATATATGTTTACATATATCTATCAGTGTTCTTGTTATTAAAATGAATATATGTTTAGATATAGCTATCAGTGTTTCTATTATTAAAATGAATATATGTTTAGATATATCTATCAGTGTTCCTGTTATTAAAATGAATATATGTTTAGATATATCTATCAGTGTTCCTGTATGCCCTATGCAATGCACAAGGTAGAAGTACAACTAACCCCACGAACAGCTCGAAGGAATCTGAGATTTCAATGCCCGCGTCGAGTTCAACGCCTGCGGAGTCATCGACAACTGAAGAGACAATTGAGATGTCTACTACTGAAGAACCTGAAACTACAACCAACTTTGATGAAGAACTTGAAAGGTACTCTGTAAAATGTACTAAAACATGTTGAATTATTTAGAAAACAAATATATGTTTTATCAGCCGTAAGCTGAATTTGAATAGCTAATTATGCAAATCAACATTAAATACAGTGAAACCCTTAATAACGAATACATCGAAAGAATTCATCAAATGTCGTATTCTTCACTTTCTGATAATGGAATGCTGCAGATATTTAGTTTTTTTAATTAAATGATTATATATGGAACTCTTTAAAACTGTTCCCGCATATTCATGGCTATTTATTTATTTTCGCAAATACTGAAATTTACGTAATATAGTATAAAACTCACTGAAAAATTGTCAAGACGACATTTGATAAATTCTTCCGATGTATTCGTTATTAATGGTTTCACTGTAATCTGTCCATCATTTTGATCTATGCTGAAGCCTTAAATTCGTTGTTGATACATTTATTTTTATTTTTTTTTCAGGCGGGAAAAATCTCTTCTAAACACCTTCCCATTTAACAGGGTAATTAAATAATAGATTTAAAACTAAATCAAAACAGTTATTTAACCAGAGCAACAGTTTTGGATAGTGCTTATTTTTCAATAACTGAATTTGATATTCACCTTGGACAAAGTTTACTTGAGGGGTAAACAAATACAGATTAAAGACACAAAAGTTCCTCCTTCAATGAAATGGAAAATTATAAAAAAATACTTGCTATAAATGCAGCAAGTCTAGCCTGTGTTACAAGAAACTCTAACATTTCGTTCAAAACTATGAACAAAATGAGTTCTCCTATAACAATGTAATAACAGCTAACTAGTTAATTAAAGTTATATTATTAGGAAGTTTCTGCCGCCAGCTCTGGTCGAGCCTCAGTTCAGTCTGCAGTTCTTAATTTGAACCCTCTACAGAGGACAGCATCAGTCCCTAAACTTAGAATAGGACTGATTGCTCCTCTAAGTAAACAAGGATACCAGGAACCTATTGCTCAGGTAACTCATCTTTATATAAAGTAGTAATTTTCGTTTGGGTGTTTGAATGTATTTCCAATCATAACTCTTGAACCCTTCACCATTTTGTCTCAAAATTTAGCCAGGTAGCTCGTTAAAAAGAGTGACGACAATGTATGGTAGTTGAACTGAGAATGAATTGTTGTTACACTTTTTGTCGTCGTTATTTAATAATTTTAAAAAAATCGATTCTTAAAACGTAACCACCCAAATGGATGATTTTGAAAGTCGACTTTGCGCTAAAACTCAGTAATTATACATCATTAAAACTTTTATATGTCTCAAATAAATCCTAAAACATTTCTCCACATTACTACATTCTCAGTTCAACTACTATAACTTGCCGGTTACTCCCTTTAAACCCACGAACAATTTCTTAGTTTGGTTTAATAATTTAAGCGGGTATGCGTTAACAGAGAAATTATAGTTTCCCGTCAAAACTGGATTCCCTAGAGTGTATCTATATATCATCAAAGTAGTAATCTCTGTTTGTTTCTCCGGTCAAAACTCTTGAACCCATTGACCAATTTGCCTCAAAATTTTACTGGTGAACTCGGAAGAAACACAGTTTTTTTAATTTCACGGGCAACGTCGGGAACTTCAGCAAAAAGTCATGATTTAATACCAAGCGCGTGTAAACCGCGGGATGAATTATGACTATGAATAATAATATAAACCTGGTTAACAGTGTGTTCTATTACTTCTTGAAGGATTATATTGTGATAGAAATCAACAGAAAAACAAAGAAATAATATTTTAGGAAGAGACAAATGAAAACAGTGTGTTTGGAAGTGTTGTAACAAGTAAACCTGATGCCGATGGAAAACGTTGTGTTGACAAGGTAATTATTGTAATTTATCACTTGTATTTCAAGTGACCTCCAGGCAAAGATGGCAATGTCCGATTTACAATGGTACCCTAATCAAGAATGAATTAGATATCAAAGAAATCGTAGTTTAAAATATCTAAAATTTACAACTTTGGGTTGCAAAGAGTAAAGGATTAGATAATCAGAATTTGCGGTAAAGACTCAAGTGGTTTTATTAATAAAAAATAATGCGAAACTTTCCGTATTCGTAAATGAATTCTGAGATCAATATATTATTTACAAATAATTATGGTAAAATCAACATGGATTGATCTTATTTTTATGATTAATATTTTTAGGTTGAGATGGTTACTGAGACAGTTTACGATGAGGTTATCAGTTGTGACCATTCGTACGACAGGTAAATTTAGAAAATATTCAGGGCTCTTCGTTTTCTTTAAATTTTCTAGAAGTATTATTACCTTTATCTGCAAAATAATAAAATAATAAAGATTAAATAATTTCGCAGGCTTTTATTTTTTTTTTCGTGAATTTTCGAAATAAAGAAAATGTTTGAGGGATAGAATCCTTCCTTACGTCATGCATCATGGTGTGATCCAAATTTTTGGCCAAATTTAAAGAATTTGAACCGCGTTTATAGACGCTGTTCAAACATGGTTTTAAGTGTTTCAATATTTAAGCCGGCGCTCAATTGAAACCGGTTATTGACGGTTCATCAACGCGGTTCAAATTCTTACAATTTGGCCTTTGATGGGTGTAAATGTTTTGATTCAACGGTTGGCCCTTTTCTACATACCACGTGACCGATTTAGAAGCAAGATCACAACTGATACTGCCAATAAACATTACCAGCCGAAAAATTGAATTAATTCCTTTCTAAATTTATTTTCTTTGAACGATCTTTTAGACGTTGTCACACCTCCTATACTACCTCCTACGAAGCCCAACAAGAAGAGGAGTGCGAGGAGAACTATATTAAGAGATGTTATATTGCTTATGAACCCATTGCCTACAATGAAACCATTCAGGTGGGTTCAATTTAGGAAAGGAACTAGTCCCTGTTATTAACAACTATACTTTTTAAACCTTTATCTGATCAATAATATGGAAGATATAATCGTTTTTCTTAAACAGTGTTTAACTCTAAAATTTGTGTTCTTATAGAGGAGAAATCAAAATTGAAAATACTTATTTAAAAAACATTAATATTCAATTGATCATTAAAAGTTTTTGTTGTGAATCGGACATGAGGTTGTAGAGACCGGTTTCCATAAACACACAATATCAATAGCGTACATTTTTCATAGAAAAAATCTAAAGAATAGTTAATTCTAAAAACTGCCAAAAGTGTCAGACATGAAATAAATTTTAATGGAAGAAATAAACACTATAAACAGTAGCAAAAATTGTTTTTTAGTCAATTAAAAATGTTTGTTTGAGGAAAATCGTGAAAGGAATTGAGTCTTTGCTTCAAACTCTCAATTTCTAATCCCTCTATCTTCTTCAAACTGTGAATTCTGTTAGATTAAAGGATCTAGGTTTGAAATTTCAAAGGCCATCAAGTTGTAAAGAAATTGGGATTAGAAAATTTGAGTTAGTGACAAAGACCTAATTCCTTTGCGACCTTTTTTCAGATTCTAAGATTGCAGTATTTTATGCTGTTTAGATTTGCCGAACTCCTCTTGTAAAAGACTGTGCTATCCAAGGAGAATCTGTATGTAGAACTGTTTATGAATCTGAATGCTGGACTAAACAGCAGGAACATGCGGTAAGTTCATAAATAGTTTTTACAGGGTTCTATACCGCTTCTATACCGCTTCTAAGTCGCTTATATACCGTTTCTATACCGCTTACATACCGTTTCTATACCGCTTCTATACCTCTTCTATATGCTTCAATACTGCTTTTATACCACTTCTATACCACTTCTATATCACTTCTATACTGCTCCTGTACCGCTTCTATACCGCTTCTATACCGTTTCTATACCCCTTCTATACTGCTTTTATACCGCTTCTTTACCTTTTTCTATAATGCTTCTATACCGCTTCTATACCGCTTCTTTACTTTTTTCTATACCGCTTCTATACCAGTTTTATACTGCTTCTGTACTGCATAGCGAGCCTGTATTAGAAACTAGCTGATGTTCCCAGCGCTGCCCGTGTAATAAAAAAGAAGCTAACTTTAAAGAAAAAGATTGATCTTTGAAGAAAAAAATGTTGAATTGTTCAAAACTGTGTTACTCCAGGCCCCAGGGTACCCATAAAAACCTCAACAAATTTCAGGCAATTGGCCTGATGGGTAACTTATATAAAATATATACATATATATATATATATATGAGCTAAGAGCTTTATTATATAGATTTCATCTTTTTTATTGCAGCATTTTTTTTGTACATTATTAAAAAGTAATGATTTGGTCTTTTTGTGGAGTTTGACGATTTTCGGAAATTTTTGTGTAAAATGACAATTTCGAATTATGATTGGTTAAAAACCTTTTCAGGGGCCATGAAAGGCCCCCCCCCCCCAAAAAAAAAAAACTACCCATACATAAATTTATCCAACTGTAAAGGTGTAAGCGGATTTTCAAAGCATAAAAAAAAAACTATGCATAATGTAAATAGATAGTTTATAGGTAGGAGAACTATTCAACTTTTATATAATTAAAGAAATAACCATTATTTTTTTTGTTTTCAAATCAAATTTTATTCATTGTTTTTAAATCTGTTAATCTATTTCTATTCGTTGATTGCTTTATCGATGAGATTCCATGAAAAAGCCAAAAAAATTTCCAAAGCCTTTAATATAAAATAAAAAAAAATTGAATTGTTAAGCATATTAACAAGAGCTTCTTTCATTCTAAAATGTTTCTTTTCTATATTTCTGATTCTCTTGATGTTCTTGATTTTGGTTTCTGATAATTTTGGTTTGCAGGTGACAGATGATGTAGTAGACTGTGTAACTGTAGAGGATGAAAAATGTGAAGATGAAACTGTAGGATACACCACTCAGACCAAATGTGAAAAATGGCCAAGGTGAAGAACACAGAACAGAGATTAGAATAGAAGGGAAATAAGACAATCCCTCGGTTGTAAACATATTTCGCTCTTTGTAAAAAAATTAAAAAATCTATCAAAAGACAGAAGATTTAATTAAACCCAGAAATCGTCATATTTTGAGAGTTTTATGTCGTCTTTCCAGTCTCATCCTTTGGGTATAACCCTGTACATTATACAGTTTTAAATCTTTATTTCAACTTTTAAAATTAAAAATCTGTATTTAGACAAGAGTGCTCTGTAAAGAAAGAAGAGGTTAAAAAGTACACCCCTGTGACTGGGTGTACAAAGGAACCAACTGAGCTCTGTGCCCCTGCAGGATGTGGATTCAAGGAGGTCAACTTGAAACAAAATGTGTTCCCCCATCTTAAAGGGACTGTAGACCAAATTTCAAGTTGCATGTTCGATTTTCAACGGTAGCCTTTACATTTTTGTTTGAACAAGAACGCATAAAACGTCCATTATTTTCTCTTTAAAAGTTGATTATTTTCAACTGTAGTTTTTGTCAGATAAATGTTAGCCGAGAACCGGTTTTAATCGGACAAACGCTGCTTGAAATTACAAAAACAGTCCCTTTAATAAGAAGGGGTTTAAAGCTAATATCTGTTTTTCTCTCAAAAATTATTATATCTTTTGTCTTGAACAATGTTTTTTGGCAAATTTTATGTAACCGGTATTTGTTAAAACATTAGAATTGCAAATTTTTTGCGCATTCCCAACATATTTAATTTGTAATTTCTACCAACAACATTTTAAGGGGGGGGGAATTGACTCAAACCCCCCCCTCATCTCATCATGTATAGGGTTTACTTTCTTGGCCACGGATTTTTTTCTTATGTGGACTAATTAGTGAGTTCTTAGAATTATCTCTATCCCAATCATAAACAAAAACAAGCAGCTTTCATTTAAATTAACGATTTGTTAAATTATATTTAACCTCCGACAAAAACAAAACTGAAAAATGATCCAGTTTCCCAAGCCCTAAATATTTTATCTGATTTAAAGGGACTGTAAACATTAATTTAAGTGACCCTCCATGTAAAGTTGGTAATGCCCGATTCACTTGGATACTCGTAAAAGCTTTGTCTGATCAAGAAGGAAATAGATATCATTGTTTTATATAAACTAATTAGTTTTATAACAAGTTTATCTTGCAGATTACTACTGCAGGAAAACAGAATTAGGAGAATAAGAAACTTTTAAACCTAGAAAAATGATATCAAGGTTTCAAGGGTACAGTTGGGATTCAGGCATTGACATCTTTACATACAGGGTCACTTGAAATTACGCTTACAGTCCCTTTAATAGTTAATTAATAAAATGATTTTTATTCCAGGGTGCCCCACTGTGCCAAGATAAGATAAAAACTATTGTTCAAGAGAAACCAACTGAGGAGTGTGATATTGAGCCCGTAAGGTACAGTTGTCAGGGTTTATATCTATTAAATGAAGACGACTTTTCTATTTAAGAATTGATTTTTAACAAGCTTTCAGTTTACAAGTTTACAAGTAAACAAGGAGAAACTGTTATTGAACGCCTCGCTTTGTTGCTGGAGGGAGGGAACTCCAGGACGCCATTAGCCTCCGCCATGCAGACACGAGCCTCCCGGACTTTCCGGGCAGACCAAGCCTCCACCATGCAGTAAGAACCTCCGATATTCAGTAAACGAGCCTCCACGATACAGCGCAGCTTCCTTTAACTCTTCGTTTCTAAATGTAATATTTAATTTTTAGAATTTTTTTTTCAACATAGTACAACACGAATTTTACTTGAGATTAACTTTTTTTATTAATTTTCATGATTTGTAACTTATATTGACTCATAAATCGGATTATAAGATTTATGTTTTATAATAAAACATTTCTTAGGCAGTAAGGAGGCTATTCGGAAATTCTGAATTGGATTTAGTTTATCTTGTTTTAATCTTTGATTTAAGCAATACTTCTCGGGATACTATATTAGATTCAGATTATTTGTAAATGTAAAATTTTTAATTATCTTAATTTAAAACAAATTTCAATAAAAGACATACAGGGTGTCCCACGAAACATGACAATTGGTGAATTGTTTAAATGTCTTCTTCCATAATATGTCAAGTTGTTTGTTGCCAAAATGAATAATAATAAATATTTTATGGCCATCCATATTATGATAAAAATGATTTCTAATTAAAATATATTTGGGTAAAGTTTATTTAAACTAAATAAACTGCATAAGGAATTAATATCTAATACAGCACATGAAATAAGACATTCAAAACTATTTACCAACTGTTATGCTTCGTGGGACACCCTGTAGCTTAAACATCAAAGATTATAAAATAACAAATAAAATTACTTTAAGAATTTTTTCTCCGAATGTTTTCCTTTTTGGGTTTGAATGTTTCCAGTTTTATATAAACCACTTTACAAGCCTTGATTAGTCACTATTTATAATAATTGATTAATACATCTGATATTTGATAAACTTTTTATGCCACTATTTAGAAAAAAATACAAAATATTCTTAGGTACATTTAAAAATCAAGAGTTTTAAGGAAACTATTCTGTATAACAGAGGTTAGTTTACTGTATGATAGAGGCTCTAACTGCATGGCGGAGGCTTGGTCTACCTTGCAAATCTGGGAGGCTCTTGTTTGCATAACGGAGGCTCATGGCGTCCGGGGTTTCTAACCCTCGTTCCTGTTTAAAAGCTTGGTAGAAACAAAAAATAAAAATCGGTAGTCATCTTCATTGTATGTAAAACGAAGACATAATAGAAAAATATAAATTTTGCTTTTATCAAACCTTAAAAGCATAATGTTTGGAACCTAAAGCCAAACCAAAATGCCTATACGCCTAACATGTTTCTGAAACCATTTCCTCAATTTCTCAACTAAGACTCAAAGAGAAACGATTTTTAAAATGTAAATTGTATGCTCTGGTTCATTTCAAGTCAAGTACCGAGCCGACTTTTAGCTAGCTAGAGCAAGCTTTACAGTACACATACAAACGATATGGCAATATTGAATCATTGAATTGAATCAGCCCCTTCTTGGGAGGTTCTATTGTGAGCGATGGGGTGCAGGGTTTGCCCATGTTATTAACTGTGCAAATATGTTAGGGGCCGAGCTTTTGATAATTTGGAGAAATGCCGATTTGGAAACCTTACTTTTTAGCAAGTTTCCATTAGGAAAAATTCCCTTTGTCATTTGGAAAAGTTATCCTTTTAGCATATATCTACAGGGTCTAGAGTCCCACACCCTCAACTTAGCTGCCGGTGTGTGTTCTGAAGTGATTGCACTTCAGAGTTCTCAGACCGAAGAAATAGTGGGGTTTTAGTGGAGATAGTCCCCATTAAATATCAAGTTGGGTCTAAATAATACTTATGTTTCTGTTTAGAACATGTAAGCATGTGACCAAGCTGGTTCCCAAACTAGAGCCAAGAGAGGAGTGTGTTGATGTTCCCAAGGAAATATGCACAAGGTTTGTAGACATAGTTGACATTTTTTAGATAAAAACTGAGCCCACAAAATCTGATTTCTGATATCTTTGCACCCGGATGGATGTGAACCTTTGATATTACACACGTTATACGTTTGATCTAACAAAGGTCAAAGATTGAAATATCAAAGGTTTAAAAGATATAGGTATTCAAAAATTATAATCGTTGATGATCACTGCTGATACGAAATCTTTACTATTTACAAATCTTCATATTCTTCTTAATCGATTCCAAATCTTTAACTGTGAAGCTAATTTTGACCAGAAATTGCAATTTTTTTAAAATTTATGAACATATTTAAAATTGTTGTCAAACCAATAAAAGAATGAGATGTGGAATGATATGAGAAAATATCCCAATCCTAAAATCATTCAACAAAAAAATGACAAAGGTTTTCGTATAGACAGTTTTTAAAACTTAATTTGACATTCTTTGAATAATTTTTTTACTTTTGTTTAGGTCTCAGACTAACCCCACAAAGGTTGCTAAGCCAGTAATCAAGAAGTGGTGTTATGTACCAAGCAAGGAGTCTGGTCTTGCCTAATGTACTACAGTGTACTGCACTGTAATGAACTGTGCTACACTATACTGTAAAAACAGCTCAAAATCAAATGGTTTTGTCATAAATTACCATAACAAATTGTAAGTTACCAGTTGAAATCATTTTTAATTTTTAACCTAAAAGTTAAATGTTTATACAAATTGCTCATAATTACACAGCAAAAATATGCATTATTGCCTGAAGTTGCAGGGCATTAAATACTCAATAATACTTACATAATGTTTGCAAAATAAAACAACATGTCTTCCAGTTATAATATTTTGTAAATTTAGACTTTTAGTAAGAAATAAATAGTATAATATTTTAGTATATTTCATAACTTTATTATAAACTTGAAGCAGTGTTAAGAAGCCTAATGATTAACTGTATATAAACATTAAACGCAGATTAGTTAGAGCTTGTTTAGCTTTCTAGATAATTGGGTTAAACACATGATTAATAAGATTAAATACAAATGATAAAAACCTGTTTTTGACATTGAAAATAAATTTAGTTTCTCACAGGTTGAAGAGTATCTAACACTTGTCCAATGTCCCCCTGCTTAGCTTCAACTATATGAGTAAGCCAGCCACCTTCATTCTGGAATCCCATGTTAAGCATCACCTGAAGAGCAGTACGGATCTTAGGATCAGGATGATCCGCAATAGGTGTAGTGGACTCTGCAACAGGTGCAGTGGACTCCTTTATAGGTGCAGATGACATAGGCGCTATGGTCTCTGAAACAGGTGCTGTTGGCTTCGATATAGGTGTAGTGGATTCAGAGATAGTTCGGCTGAGCTCTGAGACAGGTTCAGTTGGATTGGAGATGGGTGAATTGGACCCGGAGATAGGTACTATAGAATCAAATTTAGATTCACTCCCAAAAATGCTCTCAAGCTTACTGCTTTCAACTGCTGGCAGTTTAGGATAGATACATCCTTCTGCACCATGGCTTACTGCATTAACTTCAGACTGAACGGAAAAGCAGTATGGTTTTTCTATCCCAACATCAGGCTCAGTCTGGGCCCCTTCTAAACTTCCTTTTTTGGAGGGGCTGACATCCACATCAATACCATAAGGGCCAAGGGTGGTTGCCAGGTAGTCTCCAAGATTTTGAAGATATTCAGCAGAGACTGTTGCTCCAGCTGCTACTCCTGTAGCTGCACTTGCTGCATTAACTGCTGCTTTGTGAGCAGAAAATGCTGCTGCCTTATGAAGAGCTTTTGAAGCATCTTCTGCTGTGTTGTAAACAAGGTTTTTGGACTTTTCAGGAGACTCTTCATGGGAATCTTCTTTTTTCGTCTTGTCCTCTGATGTAGTTTTCCAGTTCTGCATCATAGCATCAAATGGGTTGTTTCGGAACAAGTTATGTTTTCCTCTATATGCTCCTCTAGTCCCTTGTTTTCCCCTCATTGTTGTCCCATGTTCATTGATCTTTGATTCTCCTTTCTCATCACATTCTGTTCTTACATGCTCTCTACCTCCGGCTCTTTCCTGCATACGATGAAGCCTTTTAAAGAAGTGCTGTGGCCAGACACCTTGCGGTGAGGTAAGACGCACCATATTGTGCTCCTTATGGGTCCCCTTGCCCTCACATACTTCACAAAGATCATAGTCAGAACAAACAAGGCATTTGTATCTGTTACCTATGATTGGACCGTCACAGCCATCACAGGTGATATTGGGATGCATTTTCACATCATTCTTAAGCGCACCTCTTTTGACATCTTTAGCAGCTATAGTTATCTTAAGCACTGAGCCAGTGACCTCTGTCAGAGCAATTGCAAGCTCTTCATCATTTGCAATGGTAACATTGTCCCCATCAGTGTCAGTCCAGAGAATACTAAACTTCTTTGTCTGCAGTTCGGGAAATACCATCATCAACTTCTCCCTCAAATAGCTAAAGTTGCTGCTTACTTCCTTGTCTATGGTGAACCTCCTAACCTCAGACTCATCATTCTCTCCGACAAAAAATGCTTTGTACGAAATGCTAACCGCCATCTTGTAGTTAATAATGAACTAATTGTAAATGGGTCCAGTGAATAGATTTATAGACTGAGGCTGATAAAATGTTTAACTGATAAAACAGAAAGGTCTGGAATTTTCTCTTTGCACTGAACCTTATCTTTGTTATCAATTGAGTCATAACAATGTTGATAATACTTACATCATAAATTAAGCAAAATTATAAACCTAGAAATATTGAGATATGTCATCATACCTTTATATCTATGTATATTATATTTACATCTGATGGCCTGTTTGTTCTAATTGTGTCCATACTTTTGGGGATCCTGGCCAAATAGAAGTGGGACTGACCTTACATAATTTTAGATATTTTTGGGATTGACTACAAAAAAAAAACTAATAGAGATGATACTTTAGAGCTAGAGTACTCTTCGGAATTTAATAAGTCTTACATTTAAAATACGCAGGGGCTTCCTAGTCAAATTTTTTTATTTGCCATTATAACTAAATCAAAGTCAGAATTCAAAAATTAATCTTTAAAGTTTTAAAGAGTTTTAGGTCTTGACATATCTCATCTTTTGCGGGTTACCTTGTATAAATACTTTTTATAAAACAATTGCGTCTAGACTAGCGCAGTCCTTTTAGTCCTGAGAAAGGTATTGCGTCCTTGCCACAAACTCTGATTTTCTTATCCCTTTATCGAATATCTTTGATATGTCAAACTATAAATTCTGTTAAAAAAATGTTTTTGAAAGGTAAAACCATCAAGTTGTAAAGATAAAGGGAGAACTGCCAGAAAAATATCAGTGCTAGATTCAATTTGTTCAAACAGGTAAAGAATCCTGTTTAAAGGGACTCAATTGTCCCTGCATTTAAAGGGAGTGACCGGCAATGTATGGTGGTTGAACTGAATATGTAGTTTTGTGGACAAATTTTTTAGCATTCATTTGAGACATATAAAACGTTTCTACGACGTATATTTACTGAGTTTGAGCATAAAGTCGACGCTCAAAATTATGGATTTGGGTTGGTACGTTTTCAGAATCGGTTTTTTTTATAATTATTAAATTACAACGACAAAAAATGGAAACAAAATTAACAAAACTAATTTGTTGTTTAGGAACAGGTTGTAAAAATAAAAATTAACTCTTATTATCTAAAATAAGTAATCTTATTCAATTATTAGTTTCTATAATTTCTCTTTAGTCACAAAGATTTTCTGCAGATTTTCTGTAATTTTTATTGAAAAGACGACATTTGAAGAATTTGTAGAAATCTGCGAACACATTCGAAGAAAAGAAGAAATTCGATATAAGGATGAAAACGAAATAATTGATTCTAACATTGATTTAGTGACAAATTTCTTTTGAGAGATATGTTCCTAAACATCTAATTAGTTTACTGTATAATTTTTACTTTGTTTTCGTCGTCGTTATTTAATAACTTAAAAAAAAACCGATTCTGAAAACATACCCACCCAAATTTATGATTTTGAACGTCGACTTTGCACTCTAACTCAGTATTTATACATCATGGACACGTTTCATATGTCTCAAATGAATTCTAAAAAGATTTTCTACAATACTGCATACTCAGTTCAACCACCATACATTGCCGGTCACTCCCTTTAAGTAGTGGCATGTCCGATTCACAACGGATACCACAAATTCCTAACCTGACAAATAATTCAGAATATACTGTGCTTGAGAATTGTTGAATTCTGATAATTTCACAGATGTTCCTGAAGCAAGAATTAAGCAAGTCACTTTTGCAGTGAAACAATTCATATAAAAATAATTAGTTTTCAAAAAATATCTAATGCATGCTTAATCCACATCGATCAAGTTAACCAAGATTTTGTGCATAAAACGTGTTTAAAGAGACTGCACACTGCAATCAGGCAAAGCTTTCATGAGTATAGTTGTGAATCAGACATGCTAATCAAAAAAACTATCAATGGCACTTGATTACATTTGATTATATCACATAAAAATCATCTTTACATGAAATAACCTGAAGAAGAAAGTGAAACCTGAAATGAAAAAATTTCGCAATACGGTACAGTTTACCCCATAATTTTGGAGACATTAAAAGAATTTAAAAAATGTCGTTTTGACTATTTTTCAATGAGTTTTGTATACGCTACTACGGTAATATTTAAAATTAGGCTAATTGTCAAAATAAATGACCATCCCTACTCTATAAACTTATCCCAGTGGCGCCACTTTTAAGGGTCATTCAACCCATTTGATTGGTATTCAAATTTATTTCTGCTGATTGAGATGGAAATAGATAAAGCAGATTAATGGTTCCAATTATTGGTATTTAAATTGATCATTAAAATAAAATACTGTACAAAAATGTCCTCAAACATATAATTGCGTAACTTTTATACAATTGGCACAATGAGATTAATGTAAAGAAATATGACTTTCATCAACTATATATGTGTTGATTTTTAAGCCGTCACATTTTATTTTACTTCAAAAAAAATTTGTGTTGAAATTTTACTAACACAACATTTTTATAAATATTCCCTAGGTCCATAAGAGTTGCTGCAAAAAAATGGGCCCGATCGGTTCAGCCGTTTAAAAGTGGCGAACAAATCATTTTTTTTACAGTTATGTACATTTCATGTTCCAGCGAACAAAAACTTTCGCGAAAAAATGCAAGAACGATGCGAAATTTCGCGAAATTTTTAAGCGAAATTTTCGGCAAAACAAATTTTTTTCGCGCAGAAATGCGAAATTTTTGCAAAACGTTTTACCCTTTTCGCTGAAAACCCTAAAAAGGACTGAATACATAATTTAAGCACTAATTTTTAAATCCGTGGAGTCTAAGATATCAAACCTTGTATTCTGCTGTAATCTAATTGTTATAAAGTTTAAAATATCACAGGTTTACATGTAAACAGTTTGCAAAAATATTGGGATTTGAAAAATAGAGTTTGAGCAAGTGTTAAGAATTTTTAGAACATTCGAAAATTCTCGAAATAAAATATTTAAAACATTGAGATTTGAAATAAAAATAGGGTTCAAAATGCAGCAAAGGAATTCCAAAAATTTGCCTCCTCCATACATTTTAAGACGGATTTTATATGTGCTTGCATGGAAAATGTGACCTAGAATTCCCTAACTTTTTTTAAAAAGTAAAAAATCTAAATATTTTTAAAATCCAAGTTGCTCCTGTGAAAACGATTTGTTTCAGGTAAACTCCCAAAGAGTGCACTAATACTGTATTGACGGCATTTGTAAATCGGTGTGTAATGTGTAATATTTAACATTTCTTTAAACTTCTTAATTTGTCTTCTTTGCATATGTAGAAAATACACGAATGCAACAAAAAATCTGATTGCAAGAAAACGGAAGAGTGCACGGAAAAAATTGTATATGTGAAGTAAAAGAAGGTAAGTTATAATAAGTTTATAAGAAATTAAATAGAAGGTTTGGAAAATATAATTGATCACAAGTTCAATTAACCCTATTAGCCAAATCTATTGATTAACAAAATTTAACCTTAACATATTTGAATCGAGTATTATAGAGTGAAAATATTAATTTCAACACCAATACTGCATGCAGCCAATGACGTCCTATGCAATTGTAAACTAAAAATACAACTTCTAACCCCCCCCCCCGTAAGTCGTCTTTGCCGAAACCCTCTCAGAGAAACCAAACCAAAGCCTCCGTTCAATTTATTTATACTCTCCGACAAAAGGAAAATTATAAACAGTGAAACGTTTTGCTTTAATTAAAAGATCAATCAATAGTTAATTCCACTTAACCCTATCCCCGCTGGGGTACTTGAAAACCAGGATACGCTGGGGGGGTCAATTTGACCCCCCCTCTAAATCCCATGTTTTATGTCCAAATATAAAAAATGATACATCATTAGAAAGCTCTTGTGCTCTACTTTTAGAATCTGCAAAAAAATTTGCAAATTTGCGAAAATTGAATTTTTTATCGCAAAATCCAGTTTTATAGTAAAAATGTTTGCAAAAAATATTTGTCCAAAAAATGACAAATTATACATTTTTGAAAAGCCCTTGACCATGCCATTTCAAATATGCAAAAATTTTTGCAAAATTTTAAATAACCTGATTTTTAATCAAGAAAAACTAAAAATGTGCAAATTTCCTTTGACAGGTTTTTTGCAAAAAATTTGCAATTTTTTTTTCGCAAAACTTGTGCAATCCGTTTCCTTATGTCATAGGCTTTCCAAAAAGCTAAATTTTATCAAAATCTGACAAGTGAAAGTGGGTCAAAACAAAGATTTAGTTTGCTACAGGCAAAAGCAGTCATTCAGGCAGTGTGCCTGAGGACTCAGGCAGTTAGTATTAAAGCCCGGTTTTAGGCCTAAAGGGAGGGCTTTGGGTATGTAAGAAAAGTCAGAAAATTTCAACAGCCTCAGACCAATACTTTTTGAGTTATGTAAAAAAAACTACAGGGGGGGTCAAATTGACCCCCCCCCCAGCGGGAATAGGGTTAAATAACCGTGCTAATATTGTTTAGAAGTATTCGGATAAGTTCCTAATGCATTATCTTCTACTATTGGACTTTCTTTGAGCCTAGTGTATGGTACGGGACATAATTATATTTTTCTCATTCTGCAAACCCATCTTTCTCATCTTTCTTATCCGTACATTCTTCTCATCTTTCTCATCCTACTCATCTTTTTCAACCTTCTCATCCTTCTCATCCTTCTCCTCTTTTCGTATCCTTCTCTTCCTTCTCATCCTTCTCATCCTTCTCATCCTTCTCAACCTTTTTCATCCTACTCATCCTTCTCATCCTTCTCATCCTTCTCATCCTTCTCAACTTTCTCATCCTTCTCATCCTTCTCATCTTTTTGTATCCTTCTCATCCTTCTCAACCTTCTCATCCTTCTCATCCTTCTCATCCTTCTCATCCTTCTCAACCTTCTCATCCTTCTCATCCTTCTCATCCTCCTCAACCTTCTCATCCTACTCATCCTTCTCATCCTTCTCATCCTTCTCATCCTTCTCAACCTTCTCATCCTTCTCATCCCTCTCAACCTTCTCATCCTACTCATCCTTCTGATCCTTCTCATCCTTCTCAACCTTCTCATCCTTCTCATCCTTCTCATCCTTCTCATCCTTATTATCTTTTTCTTTTTGTATACATTCGTATATTATCTCATTCTTATGAATTCCAAAATTTACTCTTTTAAAGACAGAAGAATAAAACGAACAGTTAATGAAATAAATCAGTTCAGGTTAAAAAGGAATTATAAAGATATAAATTTATATTTTCATGAATCCATTTAATATATTTATGAATACAGTTTTTAGAAAAAAAAAGCCTAGTTGAAATGAAAACAGCAGCATAGTGTCATACATTTATTAACGACCTAGGATAACCTTGCTGAAAAAAATATTATTTTTTAAGGAAGTAACTTGCAAGGCCAGGGGCATTTAAGCATAGAGCCTAGCATTATTTAATATAATATTTTAACAGGCTATAGAGGGCAATCACAGATCTAATTATATTCTGATTTTGATATTTTTCACGCTTGTCTCACTTTTTAATACTGATACCTTTTTTTTGTTGGTCGTGTTTTTGTCCGTATATGTTTGACATAATCTCAATTAATCCTAATAATCTCATTAATCTTTAAACACAACTTACACCAAAGTTTCGGCATGATTATCGCATTAGCAAACATCAAAATTATGCATATTTCAGCCCCCAACCCTCCAGTGCTTAATTATTTAATGTCTTACCTTTTGATCGGTAAAATCTTTAATCATAATTTTAGAAATTGAATTAGTACCAGTTTCAATTACAGTAGAAATTAATCAGTGATAAATGAATCAGTTAATACCAGATTTGAACTAATTATATTGTAAATTTACTTTTGAACTAAATACAAGTTAGTTATCAAGCCACCTGATCAACAGGTTAACCTCTAAGCCTCTGCCGTTCTGTCACCTCGTCCCTCATTCTGATTTAATATTTGGCTTTTGCATCCCCCAAAAAACTTTTTTTTTTCTAAAGGAGATAGTGGAGATATCCTATTTGATGAGGGGAGGGGGGGTGGTCTCGGTCATCATTTTTGGTTCAAATCTTCCAATTTTTTGGGGTGCACGCCTAATCAAGGGCGGATACAGGGGGGGCGGGGGGACATTCGCCCCCCCCTGAATTTGGAATTTTTTGTTCCTATTTTCAGAATAGCTTCTCAATAGCATGCTTAAGGGAAAGAAACTCTAGTGCAAAACAGGAAAAATCTCTGTCTTAATAAACTATAATGTGTGAAAAGTTAAAAATCTAGTTTTTTAGTCTTTAGTCATTAATTTTGACTCTTTTTATGTCTTTATAAAGTCAAAAAAAATTTTCCCCTGCGGCACAATTTTTTGTTCCTAGTTATGAATTTTTTTGTTTCTAAAAAATCTTGCCCCCCCCCCCTCATTAAATAGTACATCTCCACCATCCCATTTCACAATATCCTAAACTTATGAAGAACCATTGCACAGTTTTATATAAAGAAAGACAAGTTTCATATTTACGAATCAAACTATTCAGGGACCAATTCAAAAAACATTTTAGTGTTTGTGAAATATGTACGGTAATATGGGCTTTTATTACAGCAGCTTTTGTAAAAAAGACGACCTTTAGCGACGACTTTAACTGACCCACCAAAGTTAAAGACTTAAATAAACGTTGTTTTTAAGCACATTTCAAAGTTTGCTTCCACCCAAATAAAATGGAAATATTTTTTTTCATTTTTAATCTTACAATTTGCTATAGATAGTAAAAAAAACATTGTTTTATTAAACCATTTATTTAGATATTACTGTTTGATTTACTTGAAAAATGAATCCTGGTCCAGTTTTAGTGGTGATGATCTCCAAGGCATTAATTGTGCAAACTAAAAAGTTTTTAGTAGAAACTGAAGGTAAATTATGAAACTATATTGTTTTGATCCCAAATATTCATTATTAATTTAATTTACCATGTTTTATTTTTTATTATGTACAGATGAAGAGTCAGATACAGCCGATGTTCCCATGAATGATGGACTCGGTATGGGCATCTTTAAACTTTTTAAAATCATTGTCAACTTTAAAATTGAGAACTTGCATAAAAGTGAACTGTTTTTGCAAAATTTGTTTTCATATTCACATTCTACAAATGTACTATAAACTGGCCCCAGTCCTACCCTCAATTTGCAATCTTCTTGTCCTATGCACCACAGAACAGGTAGTCATAGATGGATCGTTGACAACGAACGCCTGCCTATCTAGCTTAAAAGAAAATTACTAGGCAGTGTAGCTGTATATTTCTAGTTAATCAATCAATCGAGGTGTAGAATTTGTTGGTTCATGTATATTTCCACTGTGTGTCCATGGGTTCCAGGGAGGGAGCGTAACTATAACTTAGCAACTGCATTAATTATGGAAATACTAATATTTTCGTTCTTTGATCCCATTGTGCTATTTTACATGAACATTGCGGCACGTCAGATGCCCGGTGCATGTCAACCCTGCATCTCTATCTACGTGATCAGTGCCTAACACACAGCCACTTTTTGAAGGGAGGGGATGCAGGGCCGCCTAGACCTCCCTAGCCTCCTGATACGCTGAATAACCTCCAAGCCCCACAAAACCTTTGCCGCGCCTCACGCTATGTCTCCATGCCTCCACCATTCTGTCTTCACGCCCTGCATTTTGGTCTCCAATAAAAAATATTTGGTTTTTACATCCAACAAAAACTTTTTTTCAAACAATCTCGATCAACATGATAAAAAAGTTTTTAATGATACTTTATTATATTAAAAAGTCTATTAGGACTAGCTTCTATTCTTGTTTTATAAATTTTTCAAATTCCTCAACTTGTGATTAAGTATTAAAGTATTGCAGTATTATATAAAGATAATTTTTTTATTATTCACAGGTGTATAATATACAAATGAAACTATATGAGCACTAATTCACAAAAAAAAAGTTTTTGTGAAATACTTGAATTTGTGCTTTTATCGTATGCTTTGTGTAAACAAGTAAACAAGAAAACAAGTCATGATCATTTAAATGAATTAATATTTGAAATTTGTGGATTTAAAGATTCTTTAAACTATTGTGGATTAGGCTATGAAGAGATATATTTTGATTTTCGGTTGGTTAAGCCATAAAAGATAAATGAAAAATAAATCAGCGAGCGGAGATCAAAATGAGGGTTGCTGTGGCAGAGACTGGGAGACGTAGAAAGAGCATTGAGGTCATTCTGCATAACAGGAGGTTCTGGAGGTCATTTTGTGAGGGTCATTGGGTTTTTCCGGTTTTTTGTAGTCAATCGTATTTCAAACAAGACTTGTCTTTAATAGGTCCTTGCCTGTTTTCTTCTGAATGTCAGGATGCAGCAGATAAAACAGGAATAACAGTTAGTGTAAGTAAACTATAGAACAATTTTTCCCTTAAGAACTTCTGACATTCTCTATTTTGTATACGTCCCCTATATATATGCATTTATTTGTTAAAGAAACTAATCTACACTATGCTGCAACAGTATAATCTTCCTAATTCATCTCTACGGGGGGAGGGGGGGGGGGTAGACTTGGGAGATTCAATCATTTTGTATAAGAATGAATATTCAATGATCTTCTTCTTCATCAACAACCTAAATTCCGTTCTCTGAGGAAATATTAGGATAACTTTTTATTTAAATATCTGTAACAATTTGATAATTTGCAACTGTGGGATCTCATATAAAATTGTGACATCCGGATTTAAACTAGACTTTTAGGGGCCCATCTACTTTTTTAACTTTTAATTGTGGCTGGTGATCATCTTCTCTTTTTACAGTATAAAAAAAGTTTGCGGATTTCATAATATTTTTTTTGCGCATTTTAGAAATTTTATAAACAACAATTTTTTAAATTTTGATCATTCATAAACCTTCCCTGGGATTACGCGAGGTCCCTCGCGAAATTTGGAGCCGTTTTGACGTTTATTAGATACAAACAAACACCCAGACAGACAAGCTAAATTTATATATACAGTGAATCCCATTCCCAGATATATGAATACATAGCAAGAGTTTTTTATAATGTTGTATGACATATTTAAGATCAAGTGCCGCGGAAAAATGGGTTTAATAATAATATATCAATTGCATTTATATTTAAGGGCTATTAATTTACTTTGAATTAAAAATAAAAAAGATTCTTTGGAATTATCAAAAAACTTATAATGGTCCATGTATTTATATATCTGGGATTCACTGTATTTAAAGTCACCATCTGTCAGCCCATTTAAGGCGATTAAACATTTTAGGATGGAAGTTACGTTTGTATTCATGGAAAATGCGAAATAAGGGGTGGTTTTCTGAAGGGTGGAGTTAGATGTGACGCCTTTGAAGACTGCTCCTGCAGGTGGAAATTATTTTTTCATAAAACCACGTGCTGCTAAATTACAAAAAATTTGTTACAGAGAAACACCTGAAGCGTGCTATTGTATTTATGGACAGTGTTCAACGGTTTGTAAAATTATATATTGCGTTTTATCATTTTTTGTTTCTTTTTTATTAGAAAGAATTTCTTCCACCCACTTTTCTTCTTCGTTTAGTTGAGATATGAATGTCACACAGATGCTGAATGTAAGAAAATGAAAAAGTGCACTGGAAACACTTGTAAATGCAGTCAATGTAAGTCAATTTCCTTTTTTCTTAATGATTTCTAAAAATGTTATGCAATGACGACATTTTCAACTCGCCATTTTCTCTTTGTATAATTGGAAAACTCAAAACTTTGCAGATTTTTTGATAACATTAGTGGATTACATGTTTACTGATATTGACCGTAAACATACTAAAAGTATAATTTTTAGCTGGACTCTGTGAGCTTGCAGCAGCAGCAATACTGTGATAAGTGACACACACATATTAATAATAAAATAAAGTACACTTTTTAAGAAATACATTTTTTGTCGTAGCTATCTCTCCGTACTGGCATAAGTAACAAACCCAAGATTTTAGATAATATGCAAGATTAACATCAGACCTATAAATGTCTTGAAATGACATCTGAATCCAGTAAAAAAAATTATCTGAACAGATGCTCTCGATTGCTGTTTTCCAGATACTAGAGATGTCAACGTTTTGTTCCTAAAAAATAATAACATTTGAAACGTTGCGTTTCACATTATGAAATTGTATGGAATGGAGTAACGTTACGTAATGAATTTTCTGCACTTGAATACCTTATACAACGTTAAGCTTTAGTAAATGTTAGTGAAAAAACAGTAAGCTCCGTTACGCTTTTGCATTTCCTGTTTTAAAACACTTTCTCAACGTTGCGTTAAAGCTTTTGTAATATAACCACAATTTTTTAACGTTCCTTTTTCATGCAAGGTAAATGTTTTCAGAGACCTTACGTTACGATTTCACTTGGCTTGAAAACTAAAAGGTGACAAACGTTTTGCTTTAATAAAACCTCATTGGGGCATAGTTCTGCACGTTGCAATGCATTTCAGTGCAAAGAACATTTTTTGTTAACGTTACGTTTTATCTTAACTTTTCAAGTATAAACTATTTTAATTGCGTTTAGAAATATTACTAAAATGCAACTTTTCTTACGTTACGATTTATCGAAACGTTATTATGAAAACTTTTTTGTTACACTTTTTTACGACTGACAATCAAAACTGTTTATTCCTTTCTTTTCTAAGAAAGGTTTGAAAATATGGTCTATACGTTGCGTTGTATTAAAATGTTCAGGCTTTAACGTTTCTTACGTTACACTTTATCAAATAATAATATTGTTTCTAAATGAAAGCATTGCAAGATTTTTTCCGTGATAATTACATTCCCACTTTAGTATTTTTCATCCTAAAACATGAACCTTGCAAAAAAATTGTTTTTTACTCACTCTGTATGTTGCTGTTGTATTGTTAACCTTTTTAGAGAATGTGTAGAAAAATATGCAATTCAAAGATGTTATAATATTATTATTTTTAACGGTTTTTAGAATTTGTGAATGAAAGTTTTTAGCTTTAGACTTTCAACTCAAGGGTGTGTCTTAAAGGGACTAGAGACGTAATTTCAAGTGACCTTCCATTTATGGAGTGGCATGTCCAGCATACATTTACAAGATAGGAAAACGCTGGTGTTTTCAAATCATCAATCAGATAAAGGTATACACGTAACCATTAGGAATCGAGCATGGCCATCGTTAGATGGAGGATCACTTGAAATTATCCTCGTGTACTTGACGAGCTTAAAAAATATACATGTTTGGGACACTTCATAAAATGAGTTAAAATTCGGCAAGGCAAACCACTTTTGCATTTGGAACAATAGTTCTGAATTATTTTACATTGATTAAGGGTAATTTTTCTCTTTTTTACTCATTGCAAACTAACCCTCCGGTGGATTTTCTTTTATCTAACATAATTCATAGTTTGAAATATCAAAAGTTTACAACACCAGCTTGCAAATATGTAGAGATTAGAAAATTATAATTTGTGGCGAATTTTTATTTTCTTTTTTTTTTTATGTTGCATACAAATTAAGTAAAAAGCGGCATTAGCTTTAGTTACAAACCACAATAAAATGTTTTCAGGATTCATGTTAGGGTTAAAAAGTATCAAATAAAGTAAGACAAATGCTAATTTTTTTAACACAAACAACGCGAAATAAAATTTTATCGCATTTTTTCTTTTTTTTTAACAAATCTTTTAACAAAGTTTTTATTCTGTTCTAAAGTTTCATAAAATCTATTGATGAATAAAACATAACACGCATTTTACAATTGAGAAAATATTTTTGCATTTTAGTAAGTATCTAGTCTACATTTCTAAATTTTTCAACCTAAAACATGAACCATGCCAACTGAAGTTATGATTTCAATTTGTCAAATAAACATGAAACACAGCATTTGAGTTGTGTTCACAGACCCGTTCCACTTAATAAGATGTTTTTTGCTATTAGTAAATCATATGCTTTATAACCTAGAAAATACATATGTAAGATTTCTTAAATGTCGTCTTCCTATTCCTGAGTTTTGTGGGTTTCATTAAACAATAGCAAATCTAAAACCTTTAATGTCCAAGAAACATTTATAAGATTTGAATTTTCACTAATAGCATGTTACGAAAAAACTCGTTTATTGTTTAGAAAGGAACTAAGTTTTTTTTCAAATATATTAATCCCTAAATATTTCCAACCTGATGGTTTAAACCTTTTATATTTCAATTTTAATGGTATGTGACATCGGGTTGCAAAGATATAGTAAATGAAAATTAGAGTTTGTGGCATAAACTCATTTTCTTTAAACTTGAAATGAAAAATCATTTGTCTTTGCTGTCATAATCATCAGTCGAATCTCTTACATTGACATATTAGAGACGTTTTGATTGGCAGAATTATTGTTACACTTTTGAAATTAAAACTCAGCCCTCATAGCCTAACGTTTATGAACAATATTTTCATGAGACATATATCTAACGTTAGACTAATTAATTTAGTATTCAGAGAAAAGTTATGAAACGTTTTGATTTACAAAATTACATTTTTTCAAATGTTATGAGTTACATTATTCAAATTTTACTCTGTAAAAAAACATTACTTTCCTGATTATTAAAATAATAACCCATTTCTGAAACGTTGAATATTTCATTATACTAAAAGGGAAAAACTTTCAAACTGTTTTAATAAACAGTAATGCATTTTTTAGTTATACAACGTTACACTTTTTATAAGTTGAACTTTGAAATAGAAATCCATTCGTTACGATATGCAATCAAATCACAATTAATTTTTCAAACGTTAGACTTTCAAGCTTCCCATGGAAACAAAACATTTATTCACGCTATGGTCAAACAAGTTGTAGATATTAGAAAAATAACGTTACATTACAACAAAACGCTAACGTTGGGGGTATATTCCTCTAACGTTAACGTTAGGTATGACCTCCAATAATGTGAACATTTAACGTTCACGTTATATAAAATATATCCAAACATTACACATTATTGTAACGTAACGTACAAAAACGTACATTTTACGTTACGTTACACTATTGTTGACATTTTTACCATATACTGTATTCTTTGTGCATATTTTCATATGCCTTTAATTTAAAACAGACTGTCATTGCACTGTATTTGTGTATCTTTGTTGCCTTTAGATAGAGAGCACCGTTTGACTTTTTTCTTATCGTTAATTCATCGTTCGGGAACGACCCGGCCATTTTTTATTTTTTTTCAAGCGTTCAAAAACACCATTTCATTTGTTTTTAAAAATTATTGTCATTTTCCATCTATCGTTTTGTTTTCTCATCGTTCAGTAAAATCGCTCGTCCAATAAAATTATTTGTTCAGTAAAAAACGATAGTTTTTCAAAATGTGTTAAACAAATCGTTTGTTCAGTAAAAATACTATCTCTTTTTTATGTTTATTTGAACGATTTTAAATAGTTTTCCCTTCGTAAAAAAACGATATTATTTTATTTACATAAACAAAAACACTTTATATAAATATATCTGCTTTCAGAAAATACAACATTGTTTATCGTTCTTTGATAAAAAAAAGGCCAAAGCCAGTTATTTTTACTCAAAGTTTCAAGAATATTCAAAAGATATAAAAAAAACCTGGACCTTACTTAATTCTATAATTTCCTCTAAGAAAAAAAGTCATTCAGTTACTTATATTTTTACTGATAACAATCAAACTTTTGTAGGATCTAGTGAAATTGCAGAAGGTTTTAATGATTTTTTTTGTCAACGTGGGACCTAGGCTGTCTAGTTACATTCCGTAATCTAATGTCACTTTTGAAACATATTTAAATGAGTCCATAAATGAAAATTTTGTTTTTGCAAATATTACACCGGAAATTATTTTAGAAACAGTAAGTAAGCTAAAACCCAAGAACAGCTCAGGAAAAGACAATATTTCTACCAAACTACTGAAGGAAATTATTGATTGTATCGATTATCCTATAGCATATTTATTTAATCTTTCTTTTAAAACAGGATGCATCCCTAGCGAGTATAAATGTGCAAAAATTATTCCCGGATCTTTAAAGCGGACGAAAAAGATAAGTTTAATAATTACAGATCTATAAGTATTTTTCCAGCTTTGAGTAAGCTACTTGAAAAAATTGCTGCAATACAAATGTTCAGATATCTTAATAAGTTTAACATCTTTTACGAGCACCAATATGGATTTAGACCTAAGCATAACCCAAATCAACCACTTTTGCACTTAATGAATAAAATCTATGAAAACCTTAATAAATCTAAACCAGAATTTACTCTTGGAATATTCCTAGACTTAAAGAAAGCTTTTGATTGCTATGATTTAGACATATTTTTAAAAACACTAAATCATTTTGGTTTCAAAAATGTGGCCAACACCTGGTTTAAAAATTATCTTGTTAATAGAACTCAATATGTATGTATAAATGGAGCTTTTTCAACAGAAAGAATTATAACATGTGGTGTTCCTCAAGCAAGTGTTCTAGGGCCCCTGCTGTTTCTGCTTTATATAAACGATTTGCCCGTAGCAACATCTTTTTTTACCAGCCTCTTTGCAGATGATACTACTTTCTCAAAGTCATCTCCTGACATTGCAAGCCTAATACTTGATGCAAACACTGAACTAAAAAAAGCAGCAAAATGGTTTCAAGCAAATCGTTTGTCACTAAATGTCTCCAAAACAAAGTATATAGTATTTAGAAATAGAAATATGCACTTTGACCCCAACAATTGTAATATATAAATAGGTCGAGATACTTGAAAGGATTGGTAATGACTGTGTGAACAAATATTTCAAATTTGTTGGACTTAAACTTGACGAATTTTTAAACTGGGATTTTCAAATTGAACATATCTCGAATAAAATTGCTAGCTCAATCTTTGCTTTGTCTCAAATTCAGAATATCTTACATTAAATATTCGTCTACTTGTTTATAACTCACTTGTAAGGCCTCATATTGAATATGGAATTGTTACTTGGGGAGGGGTTAAAAACTCTAAACTGCAAAAAATCAGATCTTTGCAAAAAAGGCAATCAGAGCGGTTGATAATATTACTTTCAAGGCACATTCAAATCCATTATTTTCAAAACTGAAAGTTCTTAATCTTGATGATACATACAAACTTTGTGTTCTGACATTTATAAATGCATGGATACTTTAATGATAACCTTCCCTCTTCCTAGCCTTCCAAAATATGTTAAGTCTTTAGCTGAACCGAATAGAACAAAATCATATAAATTAGCACGGGTTTTAAACAAAAATTTAGAAAGCTTTCCGTCCGCAATGTTTCCTAAATTGTGGAATGAAATTGAAATGGACCTTAAAGAAACTAAATCTGCAAAAAATATTTAAACAAAGAGTAATCAATATTTATCTTGAGAATTATGAGAGGTTTAAATGCGAAAAACCTAGCTGTATATCGTGTGAATAAAAAACTAAAATAACTGGAACTTTTTTCTGTTTCTGTAACTACCATCATTAACACCCTGTATTTTAATTTATCTCTACATAAAAATCCCTCTGATCTCACCCTGCCACAGATCACCTGACAATGTCCTTCCTTCCAATCAACTCCTTACCTATCCCAAAACATATCTTGATATGTGTAACCAATTAATTAACTTCGGGCCAACCACTTAAAACAACCAACCCTGGTTAGGCGGGTCTAAACTGCATAGTAAATTGTGATTTATTATTTGTAATATCTCATGCTTTGTAGTTGAATGAATATATGAATGAATGAATAAAGGTGTTTTAACAAATCAAGTAAGCTACGTAAATTATAAACAATTCATCGACCAACAATATGGATTATCCCTCAGATGGACCATTTCGGCATAAAAGGTCGTTTTCTGTTGTGACTGCTTGACGGTTTTGAAGATTGATCAACACCATGGGCACAGCCGGCCTAACTGTTAGCCATGTATGTTAAGACAATTTCTTGACCGAGCGCTGCGGCTAGGACAGGCTATGGGGCCTAGCACCGCAGCTATTACAGGCTAGGGGGCCGGGCGCTGCGGCCACAAGTATTACTGATCAGCTGACTTTATTGCAAAAGTATGTTAGTTCAATCGGACATTAATGCAAATAATATAGCATCCTGCAATCTGAACCAAAACTAAAGAGAATCAAGAAGAGTAAATATGAATATCTTTTAAAACTAAATATTTTTCATTTTCGTAAGAACGAATATGAGGATTGTAATTTAGGTAATATGGACATTTATATTAAAATCGAAAAAAATACCCTTGAATTACAAATAATACATGATTTTTAAAAATATTATTAATTTCATTCAATTTTAATTGAAGTGGTGCAGTGAGATAGGGTCTACCCTAACCTTTCTCCAGATTGATATAGAAACTATTTTATTTATTTATTTAATCAGAAGTTTTTTGAAATCCATCTTCTTAAGTAAAATTATTGTTTAAATAAATGAGAACTTTTTAGATTTTAAAATTACAAAATTTTAGATCATTGGTTACTTTACAGTTTTTAATATTGGTTCTCATGCATAAAATCAGCGTCCTAGAACGATGCTAACTTGTGTTCAAACACTGTTTAATTAATTGTAATACCCTTTTGCCCCCCCCACCCCCCGTTTTAACCCTTGTTAAATCGGTTAACAATTGGTTGTGCTAAATGCGACTTGATATATTACAAAAGAGTTACAACTCAAAGACTTGCATGCCCTGCATGGTTTGCCCGAAAATGACCTGGAGGCAAGAACAGGAGTCTGAAATGTTAGATTTAACATTTTCTCATAATATTGTAGTCTTGTCACTGTGTGCAAAGTTAAAGAAAAACCCATGGGCCATGATTTTATAATTTTCATAATTTATTAATAAAAAATAAATTGATAAATAACCAGTCAATTTTAGTCATTTAAATAAGATATCCATGTTCTCAATGTGAGTGTGACTTTGATGCATCTCAAGCAGGTAAACTGAAAATTCATACTGAATGTAAACACTAAGAATTGAAATATCCTTGTTCTGAACGTGAATTTTCTGCAACTACGGAAAAAAATCTGAGGAGACATGTTAAAAATAAACACAAAGGAATGAGCCATCCATGCTCACAATGTAAGCATGCTGCAACTAATGCAAGTGATCTGAAAAACCAAGTTGAAAATATGAATAAAGGAGTGAGATATCCTGGCCCTGAATGTGAGTATTTTGCCCGTCGAGCATCTAAACTTAAGAAATCACGTTGAAAAAAAATTCAAATTCAAATTCAAATTTATTTTGATTTTGTTAAAAGAAGCTGTTAAAAAAAGTAAATATCGAGAACTTTTAAGGAGTAAAATCATAAATCCAGAAACAAGAAGTAAAGTTAAGAGGGAATTAATGGCATATCTTACAGAAAGGATGGATATATATAAATTTTACTAGATTTAAATATTGAATTGTTATTTTTGTTATTATGATTATTCTGTAAATACAGTTGACAGATTCAAATGATAAACACTTCATCTAAAATAAAGAGCTGATCTAAAATTTATGCTTACAGTTAAACAATATTTTTTTTGATTATTTTCATTTGTTCTTCCTTCCTTTTTTTGTCCAAAATTGCAAACTTTATGAATGATCACATGTTGAACACATATTGAAAGTGAACATGAAGGTGTGAGATATCCTTGTTTGCAGTGCAAATATGCTACGCCAAATGCTCTGAAGAAACATATTGAAAGTAAACATGAAGAAGGGAGATATCCTTGAACTTACTGTGATTATGCTGCAACTTTATCGAGTCACCTGAAGATACATGTTGAAGGTAAACACGAAGGAGTGAGATATCTATGCTCTCAATGTGATTATGCTGCAACTATATTGAGTGACTTGAAGAAACATGTTGAAAGAAAACATGAAGGTGAAGATATCCTTGTCCTGAATGTAAGTTTACTGCATCTACAGCAAGTTACCTGAAGAAACATGTAAAAAATAAACATAAATGATTGAGGTATCCTTGTCCTGAATGTAAGTTTACTGCATTTAGAGCCAGTTACCTGAAGAAACACTTAAAAAATAAACATAAATGATTGAGATATCCTTGTCCTGAATGTAAGTTTACTGCATATAGAGCCAGTTACCTGAAGAAACACTTAAAAAATAAACATAAATGATTGAGATATCCTTGGGTATGTTTTACATATCTGAGGAGACTGATCATGAATACAAATTTGTATCATTTATCCCTCTTTAAAAAATTAAGTAGTTAACAAAGTATTTTTATTGTATTATTTTTTTATTAAAAGTTTTGTTGAATTTTTCTTTTTTTTTTTCACATTTTTGATGTAAACAGCTAGATATTTAGCCAAATATAGCAAGAAAAAATATTTCCAATATAACTTGAACCTGTGACAAGAGCTTGTTTTTCTTATTTTGAAAGTTTTTTTCAAAATTTAACCAGCGGAATTAAAAGCAGAACATGCTGACATGTTTGTATTTCATTTTGTATTCTCAATCTATTTTTACTTTTCAGATAGAATGGCAGAGAATAGGAAAAAAGAAACTGCTACTGTAGAGGAAACATGTTTTGTCAATATTCCTGAAAATGATATAAAGCGGGAAAATACAGAAATACAAGGTAAACAGTAGTTTATTAAAAAGACATAAACGAGGCGCAACTGTCATGTTTTAGAAAGGTGTGGGGGGTTGGGGAGAACTTTCGGATGTGCCAAATTCTTAAATGTTTGTTATAATTGTTAGGGGAAATCTAGTATTTTGAATCTCTCTGTAAAAACTAAATTTTTACTATTTTTTTTAGTTTTTGCTTTTAGAATTTCTTTCTATCAATGTTTAGTTTGTATATTAAAGCAGCATTTAGAATAGAGATTTCTGGGCTAGAAGCAGTTAGTTGGTGAAACTTATTCGTATAGATATGCGGTATTTTACAGTGGTAGGCGATTATATCAATACATTGATGACGACCTTTGATTTTAATTTTGATTTAAATCAAGCTGTTAAACAGCATGGAAAAACAGAAAGATAGATATCAAAAGAAGATATCAAATAAAAAAGAAACTTATATTTACAGTTCATTTTACATTAATCAGTTTTTCTTAAAAATCAATGTTTACAATGAGAAAAGTATATGTGTTTATAGAAAAATAAATCCACAAGCAAAATTAGCTTAAATTTCCCCCCCCCCCTAAAATGTTAAGGGGGGGGGGCATACAAATTTTTTTCGCGATTAACGCAAAATTTTTTCATCTTGACCCCCTCTAACGAAATGTCTAGTTGCGTGCCTTTAGTTACCTATGTAAGTGCCTTTAGTTACCTATGTAAGAATGGGTGGGGAAACCAAAATTTTTTTCGAGCTTTGCGCGAAATATTTGACCCCCTCTAACAAAGTGTGAAGTTGCGTGCCTTTAGAGGTAATGCAGAGTGGGTTGGGGGTAGGGCTAGCAACAATAGAAGGACAGTTATGGTGTGAATGTAATACCAGGGGGGAGGGTTACATTGTAGCAGTACAACTAGAATAAATTAGGCTCTGCTCAGTGGTTCATAAATTGGTTAAATAAATGACTAGTTTAGTCATTTGGATGTCAAAAGTTTGGTCATTTGGACATCAAAAGTTTGGTCATTTGGACGTCCAAAGTGACGTCATTTTGACTTCGAAAATTAGGTTGTGAGGACGTAAGAATCCTTGCGTTAAACGTCCTCAACACATAAGATATGACGTCTTTAGACATCCCACTGGTAATTATTCATGTCTTCATGACGTCCTTAGGACGACTTCTGGTTTCTAGGGTAGGGTGTTTTTTCCGAAAAACCCCAGCCTTCCCTCCATTCATGAGTGATGTGCCAATGGAGGCTTAGCTGGGGAAAGGAACTTTTGGTCGTCATCAGTTCATTCAGGAGCTTGTGTTTCTTCATCCAGGATCAAACTGCACTCCTTTCTCATGTCCAGGTCTGCATCTGAACCTTACATGAGGTATCTCCTGATTGGGGAATCTGGTTGGAAATTTGGCTGTGTTTCCTTCCTGGAAGGCTGAGTTTCTTTGCGCAGTGTTGAGGTTTTTTCTTTTTTTATCGTTGATGTTTCTTTTTTCGTTGTTGGTGTTTTCTTTTTTGTTATCATTGTCTTCTTCGTCGTTTTCTTTTGTTATATCGTTGTCTTCTTCTTGGATGTTTTCTTTAAAGTCGTTGGAGAAAAATTTGTGCTCTTTGTGCAGGTGTAGATTGGTTTTCCATCCTAATTTCCTAAGTGCTATGTCTCTGTGAGTATTTCTTACTCTTATTCTTCTCCCTTCCGAGTATATGATGTTTTATCAATATGGAATCTTTGTTGTTTTCCATAAAGTTGTGTCTTCTTTTTTCCAGTCTGTCTGCAATTCCTCCGTCCTGCAAATAATCAAGACAATCAATTGTCGGTGTTTGTCTATCCAGTCCATAGCTTGTTTTAATTGCTGTAAATTCTAGCGCATTTAGTTTTTTTATTGTATTGCAAGAGAAATTTTCCCACAGTATTTCAGTGCCTTAACCTATGATAGGTTCTAATGATGTCTTATATACTTTGTATATTGTGTCTCCTTTTACATGTTTTGCAAATCTGTAGAGTTGTTTGACTCTACCATAGCAGGTTTTAAGTTTGTCCACTATATGTTTGTGGAATGTACCTGTTTCTTAGAATGTTATTCCTAATAGCTTAGCATGAACAGTGTATTCTAGTTTTTCTTTTTTCTCTCTGTCAAAAACAGTGTGTTGTTCTTTATATCTCTTCTTTTCTCTGGTTTGCTGTGTATCGATAGCACATGCGTTTTTGTTGGCTCAAATTTGATTCTCTTTTTCTTTGTCCAGTCAGATAGTTGCCATATTTCTTTTTGGGCCAGTTCTATTAGTTTGTCAATGTCTCTGTGAGTTGTTGCTGATGAGGTGTATTCTGCATATACTGCTGTGTCGCTGTGTGCTGTTAATGTGGTGGGTATATCTCCTGTGTTATAATTCGATGCCTCTGGTGCCAGCACTGATCCTTGTGGTACTCCTGATTCCATTTTTATCTGTCTACTTAGGGTGGTTCCTATTCTGATCCTCATGGTTCTATCTTGTAACCAGGTTCTATTTTTTAATATTGGTTTTGCAGAAAAAAAACATTTTTAATATTATTAAATAATGTTTTCGCTGTTCAGGTGAAAACATGGATGACAGATTTGAAAATTTTAAAGCAAAACCAAGGCGAAACAAGAAGCGTAAAGTGGATTTCACTTGTAATCAGTGTGAGTATGTTGCAACTCAAGCAGGTAATCTAAAATACCACATCAAAAGTAAACATGAAGGAGTTAGATATCCATGTTCTCAATGTAAATATTCTGCAACTACGCCAAATGCTCTGAAGAAACATGTTGAAAGTAAACATGAAGGAGTGAGATATCCATGCTCTCAATGTGATTATGCTGCAACTACATCGAGTGACTTGAAGACATGTTGAAAGAAAACATGAAGGAGTGAGATATCCTTGCTCTCTATGTGAGCATGCTGCAACTTCAGCCGGTAACCTGAAAATGCGTGTGGAATGTAAACATGAAGGTGTGAGATATTTTTGTCTTGAATGTGAGTTTTCTTCAACTAGAGTAAATCAACTAAAGAAACATGTAAAAAATAAACATAAATGAGTGAGATATCCTTGTCCTGAATGTAAGTTTACTGCATCTACAGCAAGTTACCTGAAGAAACACTTAAAAAATAAACATAAATGAGTGAGATATCCTTGAGTATGTTTTACCTTTATTAAACGTACTGATCAGAAATAAAAATGTCCTACTAATGATTACTAAGTATTTTCTTTGTTAAAATTTTTTCCTAAGGTTTGCTCTTTAAAACTTTTGTTGAATATTTTTATATTTTCACTTTTTTATTTAAACTGATATTTAGCCAAAATTGTTTAAAAATAAAATTTCCACCAAAAATAAGAATTAGCAAAACGCGGAAACACGGATTTCCGATTTAAGCCTAATTCATTTAAACTTTTATTTTGTATTAGTAAAAATGTAATTTAGTTCATTTTCCATCATCTTAAGACTTAACTATGATCTGACTATACTCACAATTAAAAATTCCTTAAACAAAATTTAGCAAATTGATTTTATACCTAAAAGAGGGACATGCTGATAAGTTTGTATTTTATTTAATATTCTCAATTTATTTCTATTTTCAGATAATATGACAATAGAAAGGCCAAGATTATGAAAAAAGAATTGGATGTCATGGAACCTAAGATTTAAATAATAAAAAGTTCAGAAAAGCTTCAAAGGATATTTTTTTTTATAAATGGAAGGTAGTGAGAGGTTAGGAGGGGGGAGGGGGAGGTATGAGTAGATATATTCTGACACCTTAAGTAAACATGTAAGTGTTGTTTAGACGTATCAAATAATGGAATAAAGGAAACAATACAGAATAAACCTGTATTTGATCCTGACTT
>NW_019396148.1:877633-952408 GCF_000591075.1 Eurytemora carolleeae
TTAAACAATATTTTTTTTATTATTTTCATTTGTTCTTCCTTCCTTTTTTTGTCCAAAATTTCAAACTTCATGAATGAACACATGTTTTTATAATATTTTTAAAAATTCTCATTTTTATCTTACAGCTTGTACAGGGTGTCCCAATAAACATGGGAAAGAAATGACCACTTCTATGTCGTCTTTGTTCCAAGCGGGATTATTTCGTAAATATGATTTTTTAGTAACTGCAGTTAAAACATTTAACACCAAAACCTACTAGTCTCAGGATTTCCACAATGTGGTCTGTCATTTTTTCACCTTCAAAATTGAAAGAGATATTAGAAATTGGTTCAGATTCCAGTTATGTAAAAATCAACAAAATCTCCCTTAATTTTAAAGATACAAAGAAGGTAGACCTCATTTTAGAAAGCTGTACGAATTTCAATCTTTTGTGATAATGCAATTTATGAATTATCAGAATTAAAAGACGAAATTCAAGTCGTCTCTCAATTCCCATGTTTATTGACAAACCCTACAATCTATATAAATGTAATCTTTCATGTATAACCAAAGAATTTAAATGTCGTCTTTCATCTAGGATCAGCTGTTGTTGGCATTCAGCTGAATATGTTTTATGATGATATAGACCCTGTTGTTTCTTTTGAGACTTTGTAGAAGTTCTTTCAAAAAGATTTCACTGAATGCTGAATCTATTTTTCAGATAGAATGGCAGAGATTATTAAAGAAGAATTAAATATAGAAGAGTTTGAGATAAAGGAAGAGGTAGTTTCCTTTAAGGAAGAAATCCTTCTCTCCTCTACCGTAGAAGATACATGTAAAGATGATATAAAAAAAGAAAAAAAAGGAATACAAGGTGAGCTTAATAAATTTTACAATATTTTTTTTTAGTTGATTAAAAACGTCCAAGAAACTGACACCTTGAGTAAAACCTGTATTTGATCATGATTTTCAAACTGAGCCAATCATCAAACATGAATTCGAAGATTTTAATTCAGGTAATTTCGATTTTTGCAAAACAAGAGATACAGAAGTAATATCTTTTTCAACTTTTAGAAATAAAAGTTGAATAGGGTTTCTAACGTAATAGATTATTCTCTTACGCGTAATTACGTGCAGTTACTTGTAATAATTTTCATTTCGTGTAATTTTGCAGGATTATGCGTAATTGGGGAAATATCCATTTCGTGAAATTACGGCCTAATTTCGCGTAATTTCTACAACATAATTTCGCGAAATTTCGTAATGATTACGCGTAATAAGCGAAACTATAATTACGCAAAATTTTACGTAATTAAGGCGTAATTTGGCGTAATTTCTACAACATAATTACGTGAAATTTCGTAATGATAACGCGTAATAAGCGAAACTATAATTACGCATAATTACGGCCTAATTTCGCGTAATTTCTACAAGGTAATTTCAGGAAATTTTGTATTAATTACGCGTAATTAGTGAGACTTTGATTTCGCGTAATTTCTACAAAGTAATTTTGCGAAATTTTGCAATAATTACGTCTATGAAATTTTGAAGTTTTAACTTCTAATTTAAATAAAACAACTAACTTACAAGGAAAATAATGTCACGCAAGTTGAATCAGAATTTCAGCCAATACTATGTTGATGTAATTTTAAAAATTGTTTAACAAAGGGCCAACAATTTTTTTTTTATCAAAAAACACATAATCTATACCATTTTTAATTTTCAACGACTTGTTAATATTTCAGCCTACTTTACCAAGTTTACCTTCCTTGTTTGAAAAAATGTCGAAATAAAATCGTCAAAATATGTTTGACATGGTTTATTCTAGAGGCGTCGCTAAGAATTATATAGGGGGGAGGGGGGTTAAATTTGAACAATTCAATTTTGTACCTCCCCCCAAGACCATATACAACCCCATTCATGATTTATATTAAATTATGGGTTTCAGATGGGTTTGATTTTAAATTTTCAATCATTTCTGCATTTACAAACTGTTGGAAACAAAAATGAAACTGATGGGTTTTTAAAGAACAGCATCTTACGTCTTTTTTTTCCGCTAAGATTAAATTAAACTTGCAAAAAAAAATTTGCATAATTTTATGTTTTAAAATGTTGTCAAGGATTTAGATTCTGGTAATGAGAAAATCAGAAATGTTCTGTTTGGACATTATTTTACATGAGTTCATAAATTATGGATAATGAGCATAACACACCCTGCCCCCCTCCCCCAGTACACAAAGAAGCAGGTAACTCTTCAAAATATAAATCTTGGAGAAGATAAATTATTTTGTGAGAAAAAGTATAGTTTTTAATCTCTCAAAGTGTAAAAAGAAAAATTCTTGAGTTGAGGAGGAGAGGGGGAATTTTCTCCAAGAGTAAACCAATGTATTTTTCTAGGTGTACAAGATGTTGAAAACAGTAAACTTGTATTTGATCCCGATTTTCACACCGAGCTAATCATTAAAAACGAATATGAGGATTGTATCTTGTATGTATCTTGTTCTCAATGTGAAAATGCCGCAACTACTGCATATTCTTTGAGGATCCATGTAGAAAGTAAACATGAAGGATTGAGATATTCTTGTTCTCAATGTGAACATGACGCAACTACTGCATATTCTCTGAGGATCCATGTAGAAAGTAAACATGAAGGAGTGAGATATCCATGTTCTCAATGTGAGCATGCTGCAACTACGGCAAATAATCTGAAGAAACATGTTGAATATAAACATGAAGGAGTTAGATATCCTTGTTTGCATTGTGAATTTGCTGCAACTACAGCAAGTTATCTGAAGATACATGTTGAAGGTAAACACGAAGGAGTGAGATATCCATGCTCTCAATGTGATTATGCTGCAACTATGTCGAGTGACTTGAAGAAACATGTTGAAAGAAAACATGAAGGAGTGAGATATCATTGCTTTCTATGTGAGCATTCGGCAACTTCAGCAGGTAACCTGAAGAAACATGTTAAAAGAAATCATGAAGGAGTGAGATATTCATGCTCTCAATGTAATTATGCTGCAACTATATCGAGTGACTTGAAGAAACATGTTAAAAGAAAACATGAAGGTGTGAGATATCCATGCTCTCAATGTGATTATGCTGCAACTATATCGAGTGACTTGAAGAAACATGTTGAAAGTAAACATGAAGGAGTGAGATATCCTTGTCCTGAATGTGAACATGCCGCAACTACGGCAAATAATCTGAAGAAACATGTTGAATATAAACATGAAGGAGTTAGATATCCTTGTTTGCATTGTGAATTTGCTGCAACTACAGCAAATAATCTGAAGAAACATGTTGAATATAAACATGAAGGAGTTAGATATCCTTGTTTGCATTGTGAATTTGCTGCAACTACAGCAAGTAACCTGAAGATGCATGTTGAAAGTAAACATGAAGGTGTGAGATATCCTTGTCCTGAATGTAAGTTTACTGCATCTAGAGCAAGTTACCTAAAGAAACATGTAAAAAATAAACATAAATGATTGAGATATCCTTGTGTATGTTTTACCTTTATCAAACAATCTGAGGAGACTGATCATAAATACAAATTTGTGTCATTTATCCCTCTTTAAAAAATTAAGTAGTTAACAAAGTATTTTTATTGTATTATTTTTTTATTAAAAGTTTTGTTGAATTTTTCTTTTTTTTCACATTTTTGATTTAAACAGCTAGATATTTAGCCAAATATAGCAAGAAAAAATATTTCCAATATAACTTGAACCTGTGACAAGAGCTTGTTTTTCTTATTTTGAAAGTTTTTTTCAAAATTTAACCAGCGGAATTAAAAGCAGAACATGCTGACATGTTTGTATTTCATTTTGTATTCTCAATCTATTTTTACTTTTCAGATAGAATGGCAGAGAATATGAAAAAAGAAACTGATCTCAATGAATCTGAGATACTCTCTACTGTAGAGGAAACATGTTTTGTCAATATTCCTGAAAATGATATAAAGCGGGAAAATACAGAAATACAAGGTAAACAGTAGTTTATTAAAAAGTCATAAACGAGGCGCAACTCTCATGTTTTAGAAAGGTGTGGGGGGTTGGGGAGAACTTTCGGATGTGCCGAATTCTTAAATGTTTGTTTTAATTGTAAGGGGAAATTTAGTATTTTGAATCTCTCTGTAAAAACTAAATTTTTACTATTTTTTCAGTTTTTGCTTTTAGAATTTCTTTCTTTCAATGTTTAGTTTGTATATTAAAGCAGCATTTAGAATAGAGATTTCTGGGCTAGAAGCAGACCCCCCTAGACCATGTACAACCCCATTCATGATTTATATTAAATTATGGGTTTTAGTTGGGTTTGATTTTAAATTTTCAATCATTTCTGCATTTACAAACTGTTGGAAACAAAAATGAAACTAATGGGTTTTTAAAGAACAGCATCTTACGTTCTTTTTTTCCCGCTAAGATTAAATTAAACTTGCAAAAAAAATTTGCAAAATTTTATGTTTTAAAATGTTGTCAAGGATTTAAATTCAGGTAATGAGAAAATCAGAAATGTTCTCTTTGGACATATTTATCTATGAAGACATCCCCCCCCCCTGTATGCAAAGAACCGGGTAACTCTTCAAAATACAACTCTTGGAGAAGATAAATTATTTTGTGAGAAAAAGTATAATTTTTGATCTCTCAAAGTGTAAAAAGAAAAATTCTTGAGTTGAGGAGGAGAGGGGGAATTTTCTCCAAGAGTAAACCAATGATTTTTTTCTAGGTTTAAAAGATGTTGAAAACAGTAAACCTGTATTTGATCCCGATTTTCACACCGAGCTTATCATTAAAAACGAATATGAGGATTGTAATTTAGGTGATATGTTCATTTATATTAAAATCGAAAAAAATACCTTTAAATTATAAATAATAGATGATTTTTAAAAATATTATTAATTTTATTCAATTTTAATGGAAGTGGTGCAGTGAGATAGGGTCTACTCTAACCTTTCTCCAGATTGATTGAGAAATTATTTTATTTATTTATTTAATTGAAATCCATCTTCTATAATAAGATTTGTGTTTAAATAAATGAGAACTTTATAGATTTTAAAATTACAAAAATATAGATTATTGGTTACTTTACAGTTTTTAATATTAGTTTTGCAGAAAGAAACATTTTTAATATTATTAAATAATATTTTCGCTGTTTAGGTGAAAACATGGATGACAGATTTGAAAATTTTAAATCAAAACCAAAGTGAAACAAGAAACGTGAAGTGGAATACACTTGTAATGAGTGTGAGTATGTTGCAACTGAAGCAGGCAATCTAAAATACCACATCAAAAGTAAACATGAAGGAGTGAGATATCCATGTTCTCAATGTAAATATTCTGCAACTAAGCCAAATGCTCTGAAGAAACATGTTGAAAGTAAACATGAAGGAGTGAGATATCCATGCTCTCAATGTGAGCATGCTGCAACTTCAGCCAGTAACCTGAAGAAACATGTTAAAGGTAAACATGAAGGAGTGAGATATCCGTGTTCTAAATGTGAGTACGCTTCAACTAGGGCATATAATTTGAAGAAACATGTTGAAACTGAACATGAAGGATTGAGATATCCATGTTCTCAATGTAAATATGCTGCAACTACATCAATGGTCTTGAAGAAACATGTTGAAAATAAACATGAAGGAGTGAGATATCCTTGCACTCAATGTGAGTATGCTGCAACTCAAGCAGGTGCCCTGAAGAAACATGTTGAAAGTAAACATGAAGGTGTGAGATATCCTTGTTTGCATTGTGAATTTGCAGCAACTACAGCAAATTATCTGAAGAAACATGTTGAATATAAGCATGAAGGAGTTAGATATCCTTGTTTGCATTGTGAATTTGCTGCAACTACAGCAAGTAACCTGAAGATGCATGTTGAAAGAAATCATGAAGGAGTGAGATATCCATGCTCTCAATGTGATTATGCTGCAACTATATCGAGTGACTTGAAGAAACATGTTGAAAGTAAACATGAAGGAGTGAGATATCCTTGTCTTGAATGTAAGTTTACTGCATCTTAAGGAATCATAAGGAATTGAAATCTGCAAGAGACCCCATTGTGGGCCCCCCAGACCGCCCAGAAAGCAGGGTGCAAGTTACCTAAAGAAACATGTAAAAAATAAACATAAATGAGTGAGATATCCTTGTGTATGTTTTACATATCTGAGGAGACTGATCATAAATACAATACTCATTTATCCCGCTTTAAAAAATTAAGTAGTTAACAAAGTATTTTTATTGTATATTTTTTTATTAAAAGTTTTGTTGAATTTTTTTTCTTTCTCACTTTTTTGATTTGAACAGCTAGATATTTAGCCAAATATAGCAAGAAAAAATATTTCCAATATAACTTGAACCTGTGACAAGAGCTTGTTTTTCTTATTTTGAAAGTTTTGTTCAAAATTTAACCAGCGGAATTAATAAAAGCAGAACATGCTGACATGTTTGTATTTCATTTTGTATTCTCAATCTATTTATCTTGGAGAAGATAAATTATTTTGTGAGAAAAAGTTGAATTTTTAATCTCTCAAAGTGTCAAAAGAAAAATTCTTGAGTTGAGGAGGAGAGGGGGAATTTACTCCAAGAGTAAACCAATCTTTTTTTCTAGGTGTAAAAGATGTTGAAAACAGTAAACCTGTATTTGATCCCGATTTTCACACTGAGCTAATCATTAAAGACGAATATGAGGATTGTAATTCAGGTAATTTGGAAATTTACATTAAAATCGAAAAAAATAACCTTAAATTATTAGTAATAAAGATATTTTTTAAAGATATAATTAATTTGATTCAATTCCAATGGAAGTGGAGCAATGAGATAGGGTCTACTCTAACCTTTCTCCAGATTGATAGAGAAACTATTTTATTTATTTATTTAATCAGAAGTTTCTTGAAATCCATCTTCTTTATTAAAATTATTGATTAAATAAATGAAAACTTTTTAGATTTTAAAATTACAAAAATATAAATTATTGGTTACTTTACAGTTTTTAATATTGGTTTTGCAGAAAGAATTATTTTTAATATTATTAAATAATAATTTCGCTGTTTAGGTGAAAACATGGATGAAAGATTTGATGATTTTAAATCAGAAGCAAAGAGAAACAAGAAGCGTAAAGTGGAATACACTTGTAATCAGTGTGAGTATGTTGCAACTCAAGCAGGCAATCTAAAATACCACATCGAAAGTAAACATGAAGGATTGAGATATCCATGTTCTCAATGTATATATGCTGCAACTACGCCAAATGCTCTGAAGAAACATGTTGAATGTAAACATGAAGGAGTGAGATATCCTTGTTCTCAATGTGAACATGCTGCAACTACAGCATCTTCTCTGAAGATCCATGTAGAAAATAGACATGATGGAGTGAGATATCCATGCTCTCAATGTAAATATTTCACCACTACAGCTTGTAGCTTGAAGAGTCATGTTAAAAGAAATCATGAAGGAGTGAGATATCCATGCTCTAAATGTAAATATTTGGCCACTACAGCAAGAAATCTGAAGAGTCATGTTAAAAGAAAGCATGAAGGAGTGAGATATTCATGTTTTCAATGTGAGCATGCTGTATCTACGCCAAATGCTCTGAAGAAACATGTTGAAACCAAACACGAAATAGTGAGATATCCTTGTTCTCAATGTCAGCATGCTGCAGCTACGGCAAGACATCTGAATAGACATGTGGAAAGTAAACACGCAGGAAAGAGGTATCCATGTTCTCAATGTGATTATGTAGCAACAAGATCAGACAAATTGAAGGCACATGTTAAAAGTAAACATGAAGGAGTTAGATATCCTTGTTTGCATTGTGAATTTGCTGCAACTACATCAAGTAACTTGAAGACTCATGTTAAAAGTAAACACGAAAGAGTGAGATATCTTTGCGACAAATGTGAGTTTGTTGCAACTAGAGCAAGCCATCTGAAGGTTCATGTTGAAAGTAAACATGAAGGAGTGAGATATGCTTGTGATGTATGTGAGTACGTTGCAACAAGAGCTGATCACCTGAAGAGACATATTGAATGTAAACATAAAGTAGTTAGATATCCTTGCTTGCAATGTGAATTTTCGGCAAATACTGCAAGTAACTTGAGGTATCATATTAATAGTAAACACAAAGGAGTGAGATATCCTTGTCCTCAATGTGAACATGCCACAACAACAGCAAGTGCTCTGAAGAAACATGTTGAATATAAACATGAAGGAGTAAGATATCCGTGTCCTAATTGTGAGTACGCTGCAACAACAGCAAGAAACCTGAAAATACATGTTGAAAGGAAGCACGTGTAAACTTCAGGACTTTTGAATTATTTTTTGCTCATTTGAAATATATTTTTGCTTTTTTGAACTATTATTTGGCCCATTTGAACTATTTTTGCCTTATTTGAACTATTTTTTTTTGACTCATTTTAACTATTTGTTGGCTCATTTGAACTATTTTTTGTCACATTTGGACTTTAATTGGGTCCGTCTCAGTATACAAAATTGACAGGATGGGGGGGGGGGGGTCCAAATCATCTTGAACACCGGGAATTCCATACCCATATGGATCAGGATCAAGATCAGATCTAAAATCTGCATTATGAATACAAGCATTTCCCATTGTTGCTGATAAACTAGAAGCTCAATATTTCCTTTACTGTAGGACTTCATTAGACTATCTTTAAATTAAACTAAAACAATATATAAATTATATATATTTTATATATATTTTATTTTAGAATAGTAGCGAATATATATCTCTATAAATTATAAACTTATACACACACAGAAACAGGCAATAATCTTGTAGCGAATATAGCCTATGTAGCGTTTTTTTAGTGTAGTGTTTTTTTAGTGTAGCGCTTTTTTAGTGTAGCGTTTTTATAGTGTAGCGTATTTATAGTATGACCCAAAGATCGCACTCTAGGAAATTACCGAACCATATTTTTGCTCATTTGAACTATGTTTTTTTGCTCGTTTTAGCTATTATTTAGCTTATAGAAACTTTTTCTGGGCTTATTTGAACTATTTTTTTTGCTCATTCGAACTATTTTTTTGCATGTTTAAACTATTTATTGGCTCATTTGAACTATTTTTTGCTCATTTGAACTTTTTTTGTTGCTTATTTTAACTATTTTTTTTCAAATTGGAAGTATTTTTGGACTCATTTGAACTATTATGTTTGCGCATTTAAACCATATATTTTTCGGCTCAATTGAACTTTTGTATTTAATAGTTCAAATGAGCAAAATAAATAGTTTAAATGCGCACAGAATGTTATTGTTGAGCTATTGGTCGATTGAACTACTATACACGTGGCACCACGTTCAATAGTACAAACGACCAATAGTTCAAACGGCAGTAGTTCAACTAAACAGAACCCATATTGTTATATTTTTTTTTTTTTTTTTACTTAATTTATTTGAACAATATCGTTTGTTTGTACCAAAAAAATTATTCAGTACATTTTTCATCGAAAATAAACATGAAGGAATAAGATATCCTTGTTCTGAATGTGAGTATGTAGCAATTAGAGCTGCCAATTTAAAAAGTCATCATAAATAAACAGAAGGTATGTGACATCCTTGTTCTCACTGTGAATACACTGCAAATACTTCAGGTGCTTTGAAGATTCATGTTGAAAGTAAACATCAAGAAGTGAGATATCCTTGTTCTAAATGTAAGTATGTTGTAACTAAACAAAGTAACCTGAAATCTCATATTGAAAGTAAACATGAAGGAGTGAGATATCAATTTTTTCAATGTGAGTACATTGTAAATACTGCAATGGTTCTGAAGATTAATGTGAAGAGTAAACATGAAGGAGTGAGATATCCTTGTTCTAAATGTGAGTTTGTTTCAACTCACCAAAATAACCTGAAATATCATAATGAAAGTAAACAAGGAGGAGTGAGATATCCTTGTTCTCACTGTGAGTATGTTGCAACTACAACAGGTAACCTGAAGGTTCATGTTGAAAACAAACATGAAAGAGTTAGATATCATGGTTTAAACTGTGAGTATATTGCAACTTAAGCAAGAAATCTGAAGATTCATATTAAAAATAAGCATGAAGGAGCGAGATATCCTTGCTCACAATGTGAGTAAACTACAACTGAAGCAAGTAGTTTGAAGGTTCATGTTAAAAACGAACATGATGGAGTGAGGTTTCTCTGTTCTCATTGTGAGTTTACCGCAATTACAGCAGATGCTCTGAAGGTTCATATTAAAATTAAACATGAAGAAGTGAGATATCTTTATTCTTAATGTAAATATTCTGAACTTAGAAAGGAAATATTAAAAAAAAAAACATTTTAAAATGAAACATAAATGAGATATTCCTGTTTCTATTGTGAAAAGGCTGTATCTGTAGCTAGATATCTGAAGCAATCTACGAAAAATTATCATGATCAATGGCTATCAAACTTTATTTTTATTGTGGGATTTTTTAAACTCATTGTATCTTTTCATAAAATCACAATTTCAAGTGATCTATCTTAGGCATATTCTTATTTGGTAATTTCTTAATAGCCAGCATAATACTGATAGTTTTTACAACATATTCTTCTACTTGGCCTGTTGGCTATATATTTTTTTCACTCATTCCCCAAAATCTTTTACATAATGAACAGCTATTTATTAGTTAATTTTAAAAATTATTTAATAAAGGCGAACTGTTGTGTTTCAGTAGGGGGGCAAGAACATTTTTAAAATCCAAATTTTATAGGACTTCATGTCTTAACCAAAAACATGACATATAGAATTTCCAATCTTTCTCAAAAATCTAAAATTTTTACAAATTACATTTTTTTTGTCTGTTAAATGTTTTTCTTTTAATGTTAGTTTGTATCTAAAACCAACAATTAGAATAGAATTGAGACTATTCTAAGTGATTTGGAGTTTTATGTTGAAAATTAAAACAAAGAAAAATTCCGTTTTTCGACTTTAAATCGTTAAACAAACTTATGCATTTTAATAAACCCTTGAAAATTGCTAGATGCGCCACTGGTTTTAGTGAAGAGTGATGGAAGGATCACACTCTTAAAATGAATTCACTGAGAAATATTTAATGTTATTATCAATATTATATTTAAATTGTGTATTAAGCATTTTTCTTCAAATTTTGTATTGTTAAAAAACACAATAATAATAGAAATTTGAAAGCTTTAACAATTTTCGGCAGAATTCCTATTTCAAACTATTGTACATTGATTTTTTTTCTAAAATGGAGATAAGAATGCATTGCGTACACTGGGCTTTAGCCAAGTGTGGGCAAATAATTTTTGAAAAAGAAGCAAATTGGGTAAAGCTCAATTTTTACCTACAGCACCTGATTTTAATCTTAACCCAAGAATGCTCCAGGGGGTAAGGAGTTCTGTGGCTTAGTGAGTAGCGTCAATAGTTACAGTACTGAGGGCAGGGGTTCCAACCCTTGTCCCAAGATTGCAACTAAAATTTTACTAAAATTGCAATCTAGCAATGAACATCTTACTTGCTCCCGGCATTCCTACCGTTGGTATTGAATCACAGTCGTTGTCGGAGGTCATTACGTTGAATGACATAACTTGCAAACCTGCAAACACTCTGATCGGCCAGGGTGATGTAATAATTAATAATGCGGGTCCATGAGACAATTGTAATAAACTTCTCTGGTGCGAGAACCTCACCCCTTTAAGTTGTTGGCCAAAATTAGTAAAACTATTATTTTTTGTATTTTTTATACACTATAAAGATTCACAACTTTTAGCATTATTTTATTGAAAATGAATAGGTTTTTATTTTAAAGGATTAATCTTCTGTAATATGAAAATAGTTATGATAATAATAGAAAAGTTTTTTTAATAGATTACAGCAACATAAATGAAGAAACAAGCAATTTTACTACTTCTTTTTCATTTCTCATTGGTAATTTAAGGTAAGAAATAAGGTATTGTTCACTTCTTCCAAAACCAATAATTTACTTTTTTTTGCAAGCGCAAATTTTTGCAAAGTTTTACTAGCCTGTGACTATCGAAAAATAATAATTTTGGTATGAATCAAAAATCTGTAGGCTTTGTTTTCATTTTTTTCTTTAGTAATAAAAGAGAATGAATACAAAGATTTTAAGTTAACCCAGGTATACTAAAGATAAGGACATTTCTCACTCTTTTGAACCAGGATTCAGAAATTGGCTTCTGAAATAAATAAAAAATTTATTTCAGAAACCATTAAATTTTTGATTTTGCTAAATTTATAAGGATATAAGGACTTTACAGCCTAATCTTGCAGTACACAGTACACACATCAAATATTCAATACGAATTCAGAGTACAAGTGTTTTGTATCTTAAATTTTACTTAGTTTACTCAGAATCACTTGTAAAAAATGAAGTTATGTTAAAGATTGTTTTAGAACCTCTTTTAGTGAAAATGTTTATTGCATTTTGTAAAAGAGCAGTGGTTAAACCGAAGCCCTAGTCTCAAACAACTAAACTTGTTCTGCTTAAAAGATTCCAAATGATTTTAAACCCTTGTAAACGGACTCTAGTAAGTGACCTTAAAAATGACCAACTCTGCACAACGATACACTTTAAACTAGTAATGATCAATAATGTGAAAGACATAGTCGTTTGTGTAGATCAAAAATTGTTTAATTCCGGCCATTTCCTCCATTGTTTCAAATGCATAAACTCCGCCAAGTCACTTTACACATAACCTCATTGTTGTAACTAGTTTAGATAAGGTTGACTTTCTTACGACTTTTTGTTTCAAGTTTGCATTATGTCCAGCTCAAAACGTGGAGGAGAAAGTCCATCTTTTCACGACTTTTTGTTCAAAGTTGGTGACTTAAATGTAGAAATGAATCATTGTTAAATTTTATTTTTATGAACTCCCAAGTTTCCCACTGCCCTGACTACTACTTAATTTTTAAAATATGGAATCAGTTCTTGATTCAATTCAACTTTTTCCGAGTTCTTAATCTTCCTTCCTTCCACACAAACCAGACAATCATTAATAATATTTAAATTAAAATAGTACTACCTTAACTACCTTCAATTTATTTAATATAAAGCTATTGTAAAACAGAAGCATATTACACATACAGTAGTATTTCTGAGCAAGCGCGTACACAGGATTTTAGCCAGGGGGGGCTAGATTTCGCGCGAAGCGCAAAATGAAAATTCCCCCCCCCCATGGAATTGTTTTGTTCTAAAAGTCAATTAACACCATAAAAATACAACAAAAAGACTACATTTTTGGGTGCTACTAACCTTATAGAGTCTAAAATTTATTCCTTTGCTCGAAAAACTAACTTTAACTTTTTAACTTTATAAATTTATAAATTTATCACTTAACTCCATCACAGCTAACTAAATCAATAATCACAGCATCATTAAAAAATCATATTTTCAATAATAAACGAAATTTCTTCTGAAACTTTTAGATAGAATTTACTCCATCTACATATTCACCAACTCTTTTAAGCTTTAATTTTCTGGGATTTGCTTGCACAAACATTTCAATGATTTTCTCAGTAGTGAGCCATATGTGCAAAATCGTTAAGTCTGTTCTCCGTCATAGTACATCTTGTGTATAATGAAGTATTCTCTTTGAAGGCTTAAACTTCTCTTTCCTTCATTCGATGTTATTGTCATCATTGCATAAAGGGGAACTTGAAATTACGCTTAATATCTCTTAATGGAAATAAAGTAATTGAGTCTTTGCCACAAACTTTGATTTTCTAATCACTATATCTTTGGAACCAAATGTTGTAGACCTTAGATATTTTAAACTATGAATTTTGTTAGATCAAATATTCTGAATTTGAAATATCAAAGGTTTACAACATCAGGTTCCAAAGGTTTAAATATTTGAGTTTGTGCCAAAGACACAATTCCTTTATTAATTGACTGTAAGAAAAAATAGAAAAATAGGAAATAGAATACCTTTATTACATCTTCCATCATGTTATTTAAGCATTTAATATGTCGAGGTCTCGTTTTTGCAAAAGGTTTAGTTTAAAGTATCTTCAAATTTTGTGTTAACAGTGAATTTATACAAATCCTTAGTCTTTGTCATTGTCAGGTGTTACTTTTTAAATTTGTTTCCTTTTAATTTTGTATTTTCCAGGGGGGGGACAGGGCCCCCCTGGAACTTCCGGGGGGGGGCAAGAGGACTACTGCCCCCCTCCTATGTACGCCACTGTTTCTGAGTTTGATCTATATACTTTGACAAGGAAGAAGTAAAGAGAACAAATTTTAAAATGAATTCGATTTGATTTGTTAAAATTTTTGATTCAAGAAACAACTTTTTTGTTTTAAAATTTAGATTAAAACAATAACTCTACATTACAAGATTTACCTAAACATAAATAATTTGTCAAACAAGGTTCCGTTTAAATCAAAGATTTTAGCAAATATAATTGAATTCACTTAATAATTTCTTTTCTGTAAACTCCATTTTCGTGAATAAACTTTTAAAGTTTCAGCATTTTTACGGGATAGAGGAGGCTCAGTTCTGCATAGAAAATCTGGGAGGCTCGAGTACTATCAGATACTATCAATCATGTCTAATATCTAGTTGAGAGCAGATACATGTAGAAAAATATCTAGTTCAAACTGGATATATGTTGAATGTCATGATTCTTGGCTGATTTGTCATTAGTTTAAATATCTAATAAACCCAATCCTTTAAAGAACTTTTGGAGGTGTAATTGTAAATCAATATTTAGTATAACTAGGCTAATAGGGCGCTTTGCGTCTATCTTTTATTTTTGATTAATATAGTGTCCGAATTTAATAAATTTGAGCCGCGTCTTAAATCCGCCAAACCCCGGTTTCAATTGAGCGCCGGCTTAAATCTTGAAACAATGAATACAATTTTAAGTGAAACCAACCATATTTGAGCTGCGGCTTAAATTTAGGCCGCCGCTCAAATTCTTTAAATTCGGTCTCAGGAGAAATAAGAACCAAAACTTACACTTGGCCCATTTCTAACACTGAGTCTAAGAAATGGGCCCAAATCTGCAAAGTTATCTTTTTCAAGGGTATATATCTTTAAATCCAATCCTGGGTGAACAAAAATACACCATACATTTATTAGAAATGGCAAAACTTATTATTGAAGCAGGAAATGTCTACTTTAAACTAATAATAAGGTATGAGAATAAGGTTTTGATGATATTGGTTTTCATATTCCAACATATCCCTATTTTCAAACAATTACTGCATTTCAGCTCATGTCACATTTTTGAAACAAATCCTGGTTTTAAGACAATTACTCGAATTCATATCAATCAAGCATTTACAAACTTGCGTAACAAAACAAGATTTTTTAAAAGGTAAAATATAAACAAAAAAGAAAACAAAAAATACTGTTCTTTTATATTTTAAAAATCATTATGGCATCAAGAAATCAAAACTTTAATACTATTTTGTTCTTTCAATATAATTTTAACTGGAAATCCAGGGAAATTGTTTATTTAGAATTCAGATATTAAATTAACTTTATTCTCTTATTTAACAAATAAAGTAGGTAAATAAAGATTTTAGAAATAATTAAACAGTTAATTTAGTCTTCATAATATAATTTTTACTCTCATTGATTTATTTTGAAAGTTATGAAAGTGAGTTTTGTTCTGAATTGAGGATTATAGTCAAAAACAGCGGGAAAGTGGGTTTTGTCTAGGGTTTCCACGAAACAGTCAATTCTCTTGCTCAATAGTTGCGTGGTTTTACACGAAACGACTTTATTTGAAGGAAATTTGGGATCATTTTTGTATCAATAAGAAACTAGTTTTGCAGGAAATTGCGCATTCATTAAAAATAAATAATTTTTTTGCAAGAAATTTCTTTATGATATCGCATGAATACAGGTCATTTTAGCATGTTAGTTATTGTGCAATGCCCATGAAAACGAAAAATTTTGTACTGCAGTATTTGTGCACATGAAAACGAAATTATTTGTAATATTTGTTGCATACCATATAGTGCATAGTTATGAAATATTTTAATATTTGGACAGTATTGTGTGAATTAGTTTCGAAATAAACAACTTCCAGTCCATCTAACCCTGCTTGTCTTCAACTTTAGACCATATAAATGTGGCAAAAGATAATCGATGACTATATGTTGTAATATCTGAATGATTTGTTTGAAATTAAATTGATTTTTTTACGGTCTAAGTCGTATGTTGCAATTTTCTCAATTTGTATGGACGCCATGTTATTCGGTATGAGACGTCTTTAACAATTTTCTCCTTTTAGACGCAACAAATAGAAGTAAGATTAGTAGCAATCAAAAGCGCTTTTTTATCGCATTAACCCTATCCCCGCTGGGGTACTTGAAAACCAGTATACGCTGGGGGGGGGTCAATTTGACCCCCCCCTCTAAATCCCATGTTTTATGTCCAAATATGACAAATGATACATCATTAGAAAGCTCTTGTGCTCTACTTTTAGAATCTGCAAAAAAATTTGCAAATTTGCGAAAATTGATTTTTTTATCGCAAAATCCAGTTTTATAGTAAAAATGTTTGCAAAAAAAAATTTGTCCAAAAAATGACAAATTATACATTTTTGAAAAGCCCTTGACCATGCCATTTCAAATATGCAAAAATTTTTGCAAAATTTTAAATAACCTGATTTTTAATCAAGAAAAACTAAAAATGTGCAAATTTCCTTTGACAGGTTGTTTGCAAAAAATGTGCAATTTTTTTTCGCAAAACTTGTGCAATCCGTTTCCTTATGTCATAGGCTTTCCAAAAAGCTAAATTTTATCAAAATCTGACAAGTGAAAGTGGGTCAAAACAAAGATTTAGTTTGCTACAGGCAAAAGCAGTCATTCAGGCAGTGTGCCTGAGGACTCAGGCAGTTAGTATTAAAGCCCGGTTTTAGGCCTAAAGGGAGGGCTTTGGGTATGTAAGAAAAGTCAGAAAATTTCAACAGCCTCAGACCAATACTTTTTGAGTTATGTAAAAAAAACTACAGGGGGGGGGCAAATTGACCCCCCCCCCAGCGGGAATAGGGTTAAGCCTATACCCCCTTTCACTTTTTGCGAACACTCCCTTTAAATAAAACATTTTTTGCTGCATGTTGATGATTATCTAAAAAATTCATATTGCCTGAGTCTTAGTTTTCATGAGATTTCAAGAGACTGAAGGCTTAATTAATTAATTAAGCCTGCAGACTTAATTTCAAATGACCTTTCAAGTGGTATCTCCTGTTCACAACTGTGCCTTTTATAACATTGTGCTTCTGATAATTGATTATTTCAAGTTTTGGGTTCTTATTTTTTACATCAATTATTTCAATTTACTTGTTTTGATTTTACATATTTTAAAACCAGAACTCACTTCAAAAATGACAAAGCTGGATGCACGCCAGTATCCAATGAAGTATGATTAAGTATGAAGTAGTGTCAATGTTTATAATGTGGTTTCGATCTACAAAAGTGACTTGCACATCACTATTGATTGAAAACATAAAGGAATTTTCAAAATTAAAAACCAAGAAAACAAAAATAATTCCACATTGGATATCATTGCTAATTTAGCATGGAGGGTCACTTGAAAAAATATTCAACTTAAATTGCAGGAAATTGTTAATTTAAACAACTGGAAATAAATAATCTTTATTCCTTTATTTTACAAATAAATATGATAAACAGATTCTTAAAATTTTAATTTACATTTAATAATTAATGTATTCATCATAAGAAAATCCTTGTCAAGCTTAAGGAGATGTTGGTTTTTTTTTTTGGTTTTCCCTGTTTGAAGCAATAGCTAGGGTAAAAAACCTTATTTTTTTATAACTTTAAAGTGAAATAGACTTTTTTATATTTAAAGGATGTTTAAGCCTCCTCATTCACTTCAAAGTGAAAGGGATTTGTCTATCATAAACATTTAAACATTTTAAGGCAAATCATATTGTGTTAAGGATTATTGTTAATATGAAAAAGTTACTCTAGATTGGTTTTGGTCTACAGAATCTCATTTCGTATTGTGTAATGGAATTGAGTTTCTGCCACAAACTCTGATTTTCTAATCCCTATATCTTTGCAATTTGATATTGTAGACCTCTGATGTTTCAAACGACAAATTCTGTCAGATTAAATAGCCTGAGTTTGAAATATAAAAGTTTTATTCTGTCAAGTTGCAAAGATAGAGGGATTATTTTGAGCTTGTTGCAAAAAGTCAATTCCTTTGTGTAACATTTGGTTAAGGAAGAAAAAAGAAACATTTACAGGTTTACCCACAAAGGATGAGACTGTAAAGACAACTTGAAACTTGAAGATATTACAATCCCTAAGTTAAGTTAAGTCTTCTGGCTGAAATAAAGTCTTGAAAGGTCTGATTAAATTAATACACAATACACAATTTCACGGTTGCGGGTAATCATGAACTTAAGAAACAAACAGTATAAATTTTGTACAGTCGTCTTGAACATGTAATTCTTTAAAGGTAATCCTGTATGAAGTATTTCAAATCGAAGATTGGATTACAAATGGTTATTTAATTGAAAGGATGTGTAGTCAAAAAGCTAATATCAATCTTTCAATAAGGGTAAAAATCAATAACTCAGGCATTTACATTATATCACAGAAAAACATGTATTCATTGTAAAGGATGATTTCAAATTGAAATTTCACTGAATAAAATCTATTTTCAAATTTATGTTTAACTTAAATTTTTGTTTTCAATAAATGGCTTAGTGAACAATATTCAAGACTGATTTGTTGATTGTTAGTCCAAAGTCGTATAAAAATTCCTGGAACATTCTCGAGCATTGAAGTAGGCTTAAAAGTTAAAGAATTAAAACATAATGTGCTTAGCTTCCAAAATGTGAACAATTCTTTAAGAAAAAATAAAGTTTGTCTACCAGCAGTGGACAAAGGCTGCCATAGAACCTGCACATACCGTTGTTGAAGGTCTTAATGTTCTAGGACAGTTATCAAGATCTAACTCAGTTCCTCCACACAACATATCAGCAAAGATATATATGCCTGAATACGGATATCCATGGCTGTAGGTGTAAGCACCACCCCATCCGAGCTGCCTGCAGATAGCATCCGCCTCACCCCAATCAAATCCATTTTGACAGATTGCTCCCCAACCAGAGTTCCTGTGGTTATACTCGACAATACCTGAACATATCAAAGAAAGCTCAAAACACCTGAATGATATAACAGATTATTGAAAGGTTCTGACTGAAGGTGTAAAGTCAAAAATGTGTTTCCTAAGTTCAGGGGGATGTTAGTTCCAAAACTACACTTGGCCCATTTCTAACACAGAGTTTTAGAAATGGGCACAAATTGAAAGAATGGGTTTTTGGGATCCCGGCCCATATCCAGAGTAAAAGTCAATAGTAAAAACTATAACCAACATTTTATGAAACATGACGAGGGCAACAATTCCCAATTTTAAATTTAAAAAAATCAAAAATGTAATAGGAGTTCTTTTTAAATTTAAAGCTCTTGAGCATTTTCAAGACAATGTTAGGTTTTCCATTTTTTTCGAACATATCCTGAATTTGAAACAATCTCGCGTTTGAGACAAAACCCGTTTGAGTAAAATGCACAATTCAAAACAAAACTCACTATCATAACATCACTGAAAACAAATCTTATCTTATGAAGACTAAATTTACTTCTAAATTATTTCTAGAATCTAAGTTTCCACATTTTATCTGTTAAATATGGATGATCTATTTTCAAGCATTTTAAACAAACAGATTCCTGCATTTCTAGTTAAATCTATATTGAACAAATGATATTAATATTTTGATTTCTAAATGCTGTGATGAATTTTAAATTAAAAGAACAGTTTGTTTTTATTTCCTATTTTGTAAATATTTTACCTTATCAAAAAATCTTGTTTTGTTTCATAAGTGCGTAAATACTTGAAAATTGACATTGATTTGAATTCCGGAAATTGTCTCAAAACCAGGATATGTTCCGAAAATGCAACTTGAACTGAAATCCAGTAATTGTTTCAAAACAGGGATATGTTCGAAAATAAAATCAAGAATCATCAAAAACTAATTCTCACACATTATTATTAGTTTAAATTGACATTTATTGTTTCAATATATAATTTTAGACATTATTTATAAATATATGGTTGTTGACACAAATAAAAGAACAAAAGGGATATTCCTTAACTTTATTGAATAATAAAATCAAATTTGTTTTAAAATAGTGACCCTTAAAAAAGGGGTTATCTAAACGGTTGAAAATGAAATAACATTGATTATTAGTGTTGAAAGGAATGGAACAGTTGGAGCTTCATGTTGGTGGAGCAGATCAACAGGAACTGGCAAGAGAGGATTGATAACACCTGGCTTATCCAACCTAGTAGGCAGAGATCGCGGTTTTATCATGATGAAATTGAGCGATTATGTTGTCTCTGGATTACATGATAAACTGGGAACCCTTCGGATAGCACGACTGCTGCTAGCTGAGTATCTGCGCCATCATCATAAAGGAGTTAGTAGTTCCTGATCGGAGGTGTTCACATCTCGACGTTCTAAAGCTAACCGACACTGTTCTCCACGAGTAGAGGCGGTAAAGGGGGGGGGGACATGAGGAGACACATTTGGAGTGGATATAGTATTATGTATTGTGAATCTTGCGCCGTCAACTTCGCTACACAGTAGTAATCGTCTTCGTGTTTTCTTGAATTTGTTACAATGGTGTAATTTTGTTCTACTTGACTTGGATTTAAAGATATATACTCTTGATAAAGATAACTCTGCAGATTTGGCCCATTGCTAACACTGAGTGTTAGAAATGGGCGAAGTGTTAGATTTGGAACTAATGGCCCCTGAGTTTGTGACTCTCTCACTCGATGCAAAAGAGTCAAATAGACTGTAAGAATAATTTCATGCGACCCTCCATTCAAAGAGGACAATGTCTAATACGATACCCATAAAGTCTTTTTGTGTTTTTTGAGAACAGAGATATGTGTTCATAAACTTTTAAAACCCCATCAGTATTCAGCTGCAAATCCCAGATTGGACTGTGTTGCGTTCAGACTGTACATTGTTTGATTAGATTACACATAGATAACTCTGTACTGTAAATAAGTAATGTTTAAGAAAATTGTTGTTTTTAAGGCAAGGCCAGTATTTTTAGAATGTGAAAAAATAACATGCATTTTTGTGGTCAAACCTTCACTATCAAAAGCTAAACAGTAGTTAAACATTTCCTGGACCTTTAACTTTTAATATCTTTAAACCTCTTTTTCAAACAATTTGTTAATCATGCAGTACAATACAATGGATTGTGTAATAATAAGTAAGTAAGTAATCATTTATTTATGAAAAATGACAAAAACATACAAACTCAAGTGTTTCCCCCCATTCTTAAATAAATATAAAAAACAGAAAAAAAGGAAAATGAAAGGAAAGGAAATATGCATGTTTATTGTTTACATTTTATTTAATATAAACTAGTTGTGGATTGTTGATATTTTACGACAATGAACAAACAACTTTTAGAAATTTAAATGAAAGATTTATTTGTAATGTTTAAAAAAAATAAAATAGGCTTTCTGGATTGTGAGAAATGTATAGTTTTTACGCAAAATGGGCATTTTTAACATTTTTAACATTTTATTATCTTACATACCAGTATAACTCATAAAACCACCTCCTAGCCTAACAGCTCCTTTTGCTGAGCCATCTGAAATTTTGTTTAAATAAATGTTTTTTTTACCTCTTTACCGAAATCTTTAGAAAGATAAATGTTATTTCATAAGGATCTTTAAAAATAATTCAGTAAGAATTTTGACCTTGCATATTTTGTAAAAAAATTTTGGGAACATATTTTGCTTTAAATAAAGATAAAAAATTACCTGTTGGACTGAAAGTTCAAAGTTTGTTTAATGATAATTATTTTTATTGTTAATTTGACTTGCACTTGGTTTGTAGAAACAGAAAAATATATTACATGGACTTTAGACATAATTTTAAGTCACCTTACATTTATTGAGTGACATATTTTAATCTTTACCCTCTAAACCTTTGTTTGATTATGAAGACAAAGAAATATTTTTCTTAAATCTCTTGATGTATTGCTGAATTCTAAAGTTTACTTTTAGTGGACACTGTGAACTCAAATGACATCAAATAGTACTTTAATTAATAATTAATTAATAACAATTACTTTAAGCAATGATTTCACCTGCTCCTTTACAACCATAACTGTATGAAGTAGAAGCTAGAGAGTTTTCTGCAGCTTGACAAGAGCATCTATATCCTCCAAGTGTGTTTACACAGAGATTAATAATCCCGGCACAATTGTGACCTTTAAAACATAAGATTGATTGATTGACCCAGCAAATATGTTATTTAGTGTTTTTGACTTCTGAGTTATCAAATGTAAATAAAAAACAAAGGTTTTTCTAACTTTACCTGTAACACATTCATTTATATCCACACAATTTGGTGGGGTTCCTGTAAACCCAGCAATGCAGGTACAGGAGTAAGTTCCAGGTTGGTTAGTGCATGAACCATAAGTTCTAAGAATTGAAACTCAAGTTAAAACACTTACTTGACTTCAAGCATATCTAATGCTTCTAAAGATGTAGAATTTATGGAGATAGTGTTGGACTCAATTTGTTTACTTCAATTTTAAATATGTTGAACTAAAAAATCTATCTAGAGTTTTTATTACTTATTGCAGAAAATTTCAAATATTGGACATTGATTAAAAATAGAAGTTTTTTTGAAGAGTTATGTTTATTGTGGTTTTGTTGTGTTTCTGGGGGAAACATTTAACTGGACATATTTTACCCACAGATAGACGTTGCACATTCATTAGTATCATAACAACCATAACCAGGAGTAAAACGTTCATAGCCTGTGCTACAAGAGCAATAATAGCTTCCAACAGTGTTAAAGCATTCCACAGTGGATACTCCACAGGAGACACCTTTGTAAACATAAATATAGTTTCATAATTAAAAGAGTTTGTATCTTGAGGAAAAAAATTATTAGAAACAAAATGATTTTGGACTAATCTGTCTATAATGTTTCCATTTGTTTCCGGATCAATTAGGTTTGTTTAAGGCCTTTTTGGAAACCTTATCAAGAATGATAAGATATTAAACGCTATCGAAATGAAGGATGGAACCTTTCTTTTTTCATTTTGAATAAATCTACCCCCTAGATGATACACATAACTAATTTTGACTTCCTGAAATAAGTTTAAAGGACAATCATTTATAAAGGATGGATCTGGAAGGAATTATCATGCCATGGTTACCTAGTTACTACACATCTAGCTCTGTGTAGTAGCTAGGTTATAGATTTATTCTTGATTAAGATATGGAGGTTAATTTTTAATGGGTTATTATTCTCAACATTTTCAGAAAAGGTTTCATGAGGCTTATTCTGATTTAAAATGATTCAGAAAAAAAATTTAAACTCTTTTGGTCTTTTCACTAATAAGGAGTGATGATTCCTTGAAGGACAAACAATGGTTAAGAAAGTTTATAACCTTCTGCACATTCATTCACATCACTGCACACAGTATATGGGTCTCCTCTGAAACCAACAGCGCATGCACAAGAGGCACTTCCAATAGTGTTTGTACAAACTGTGTTAGTCCTATAATATTATAAATAATTCAATTGAAACAGGTGCCTAACTAGAAGGCAAAAAAATAAGGAAGCTGATGCTAAGTATTTTTTTAAAATCTTACCCACAGTAGTTGTAACCCATATAGGCAGCATCACATTCATTAACATCAACACAACCGTTTGGAATAACAAGATCTTTAAAGTTAGCCTTGCAGGAGCATTTAAAACTTCCTTCAGTGTTCCAACAGTTAGTATTCGGTCCGCAAACTGGACCTATTATAAGATCATCTTGTTAAATTAAGATTAAAATCTACTTCTAGATAAGTATTTGTATCTGAAGCTAGTCAATATTACAATTCTAAAATTACCAGTTGCGCATTCATCAATATCAATGCAGCCAGCAACAGGAATCCATGAATTGTATCCAGTTTGACAGGAACAACTAAAGCTCCCAATAGTATTGGTACAGGTAGTGTGTATCCTAGAGCAGAGATGGCCAGTTCTAATGCTATCAAAATATGCAACGGAATGCAGCATCTATAATTATTAAATTCAAGTGTTACCCGCAGTATGCTAGTCCAGGATACAAATGGTTCTTAGGATTATTGGGATCACATTCATTTACATCTTCACAGTATGGCTGAGCTACATCTTTCCTAATATTATAAACAATTTTATCTTATTTAAACAATATGCGGGTATGAGTTAACAAAACAATAGAGTTACTAATTAATTCTTAAAACTGCATGCTAAACATGATATTATGAAAAGGAGGAAGATAATTAAATTATGGCTTCTTTTCGTTTTTAGGTTAAAAAATGTTTGCAAAGATTTGAGAATGACCTTAAAAAAACTTCAGAAAAGTAAATTTATCTTTGCATAAATGATTTTTTTCAATTTTGTAAAATTGGAGCTGTTTTGCATGCATGTGTGTAATTTCACTATAATACCACTTTTGTTAGACGTTTTTGTGTGCAATAATGATATGTCGTTAATTCTTACTTGCAGTACAATCCAGCGCTACAGTCTTCATCGTTTAAACAACCAACTGCATTGTGTCCACACACATTGTACCGCTGAAAAGAAAAGTGTTTTTACATTATGTTGAATCCACACACTCTGTAACGCAGGAAAAAATCTGAGTTAGATCTATTGGTTGGGCGGAAAAGCCATAATTTCTAATGTTACACAAGCACATGCTTCGTCATTAAAGTCTATAATGCACCCCCTGTTGCTACCAATATTCACCCCTGTTTAAGATGATGATGTTGGAAGATGAAACTAGTTTTTTGCCGGTAAACTATCCTTTCTATGCGTGAAGGAATCTCCCATGGTATCCGATCAGTTTTTCTTTCAGTAGTGTTGTAAAGATTGTATATTCTATATTTATAATGTTATTGTGCTAAGAATTCAAGGACTAATATGGTAAATATCCTTTTAAATACTTAAACCCATTGTCCTAGTATGTTTCCTAGCATAATTCCACAGTTTTTAACGCCTGAGATGATGTTTTTGTGTTGTTTTGTTGTATGGATAATATGAAATTATGTCTCTGAAAGCTTTTCTGTGGTATTATCAAGCTTTATTTTATTTAAGATTGAAGGTATGTGTCTCAATAAAGCTTGAAGCTATCCTGAGTTTTATACATTATGAAGAGAGACGAGAGGAAAGGATCTTACAGTCAGGCCAGAAGAAATACGTAATATCTAAACTAGACCTGTTCAGCCAGTTTGATCGTTCTTTTAAACTTTTAAGTTTTTCTCAGTTTTCTGGTGACCCCATTCCAATTAAAGAAAGCCTAACAAATTGCTAAATCTTTTTTCTTTGATTATGATAATGTTTATAATCTATTCTTCTGTCAGAATCAAAATATTTTACAAAAGAAAACTTATAAAGAATATAATTTTGCAACTTGTTAGACCATGTAGATTTTTTGGGATTCATCCAAACACAAAAAAAGCTTTAATTTTAAAAAATATTAAACATTGAACAAGTTGCTAAAATATACCAAAAATCTATGATCTTTAAGTCTAATTTTAACAAAACATTGCTCATCCTGTAGTAAAAGTAGAAAACAGAGAACAAATATGTTACCTTGTTGCACACCCTGTAGCAGCAGTTATCAGTTGCTTGGTAGAAGGTTAACGAATGTTTAGGAAACAGATGACTAAAATTTTGTACTTTCTTTATATCTAACATGATTTTAAATCAAATCTTAAATACCTTGGAAAGTAAGTATTGTGGACACAGAAGTCATTTCCACACTTTAGCCAACCAGGGTTCTGAAATTACCTTTTAATGACCCAAGTTTTTATCACATTTTTAAACATGATCAATCAAGTTAATTATACTTAAAAACCAATTAGTCTGGCGGTTTATAGTTGTATGAAAAATTTCTTTTTAATTGGTTTCAAGCAGCTAATTTTATCTAGATTTTGCTGAATTTTTCAACTTTGCATGATATGGAAATAGTTTGAATTTTAAAAATGATTTAATTAAAGTTTTTAAAAGTTTCTAAATCGAAACCGGCTATTTAACATTTATTGTTGTGAAAATAAAGCAGGTTAAAAAAGGTTTGTATTCTATAACATGAGGATACAATACTGAGCTGAACATTCTTTACTTTACGAGGCATTAAGGAAATGTAAGTCTAATTTTAAGTTTGTTGAATATTTTATGGTAAGAAATTGGAAAGAAATTTTCAAAACAGGGATTGGAAAAAATTGTGACAAAAACTTTATAAGTAAAAACTATTGAAATTGAAAATCAGTTTAATACCTAGCTATCTGTGTTCCTACCCCTCAGAACAAGGTGGAGTTCACTTTACCTAACAATCTTTACAACTTCACAGTGTCTCTCCCCCTCAGCACAAGGATGGTCTGGAGTACTCAATACCTGGCAATCTACATTAACTTCACAGTGTCCCTCCCCCTCAGCACAGGGATGGTCTGGAGTACACTGTACCTGGCAATCTGCATCAACTTCACTGTGTCCCTCCCCCTCAGCACAAGGATGGTCTGAAGTACACTATACCTGGCAATCTGCATCAACTTCACAGTGTCCCTCCCCCTCAGCACAAGGATGGTCTGGAGTACACTATACCTGGCAATCTGCATTAACTTTACAGTGTCCCTCCCTCTCAGCACAAGGATGGTCTGGAGTACACTATACCTGGCAATCTGCATCAACTTCACAGTGTCCCTCCCCCTCAACACAAGGATGGTCTGGAGTACACTATACCTGACAATCTCCATCAACTTCACAGTGTCCCTCCCCCTCAGCACAAGGATGGTCTGGAGTACAGTATACCTGACAATCTGCATCAACTTCACAGTGTCCCTCCCCCTCAGCACAAGGATGGTCTGGAGTACACTATACCTGGCAATCTGCATCAAATTCACAGTGTCCCTCCCCCTCAGCACAAGGATGGTCTGGAGTACAGGGGGGTTCACAACAATCATCTTCAGCATCCCATAGTCCACCTTCACCCCAGTGCCTAATAGTTTTATTACATTTATAGGGAAATAACATATTTATAAATAGATATTTATGAAGAAATAGAATAAATTATGTCTCCATTATCTTTTATTTGATTTTTTAGGTTTATAAATTTGTTTGCAGATTTCTACAAATTCTCAGTGTTGTTTTTTCAATAGAAATTACAAAAAAATCGATGGAAAACATTTTTCACGATCAATTACTACAGAAACCGATAACTAAAAGGATTACTTTTTTTGGTGACAAAAATTTCATTTTATTTTCTGAACCTGTTTCTAAACAACAAATTAGTTTAAAGTAGGATTTGTGTTACATTTTAAGTTGGGGTTATTAATTAATTGTAAAAAAAAACCGTTTCCTCTGTGGACCAGCCTCCTTCTGGTGAAATTTTACAAAAGAATTTAATGCTCTTGTTAACAACCCCAGCTTTTTACTTACAATACAAGCTGTTAAACCTAAACAGGCTGTTTTTTGTCCTGGCACTCTCATTTTTGACACTATCACCGTGAAATTTTGTGACTTTTAATAAATAGTAATTTAAAGGATTTCTTGTTAAAATTGTGTTATAGTGATAAGAAACTTGTAAGAAGGTATTTTTTGTTATTTTCATTTACATCAGAAATGCCGTTAAGGATTTTCTAATTTCAAATTTTTCAAACTGAAATATCTCTTAAATTTTTCAGCAAAAAGTTAAAAAAAAGATTGATTGTCTATCTTACTTGACACAATTATTGTTGCCACATTTCAGTGTGCCGGTACACTCATCATCATGATTGCAATCTCCCTCCCATAAGTCACACAGTTCTCTTCCACTAAATGATTATTTAGTCAAAGAACCATGTGTAGTTTTGCCTGTAGTTTCCCTAATCTGCAAAAGTCATCTGGGACTGAATTTAATGAATTTGTAGAAATGGGCACATTCTTTTTTTTACGTTTCCTTCATTATTTAGTAAAGTTGTTTGTTTAGTAAAATTGTTTGTTCAATAAAATCGATTTTTTATTAAAAAACTTGAGCTTATTTCTAAAACAAAATTTAAAAAGAGCAGTGAATTTTTTATCTTTTTGTCTTGTTTCTATTTTAGATCTACGCATTCTAGTGTCTTGTAGACCAGGGAAAAATACATTTTGACACATATTTCTGATTCACACTACTCTTAAATTTGATATCTTGGCGACAGAAATATCAAATTAAATATAATAGAAAGTTACTGATTGTGAGTAAATATCAGATATATTTGTAGTTTTTGGTAATGTCTTACTCAACAACTGTTGAAATTAGCTTCAAACTCATTTTCCTCAATATTCTTACAGGTTGGAAAAATAAAAGTCACTAAGTGGGGTTTGAAAATTCCGAGGATATCCTTGTCAGAATTCCACCTTAATATTGACAATTGACATCAGAAAGGTTAGGCTAAGAATGGATATTTTCGACAAAAGAATTTTTGATTCTTGTAAGTTCATTTTGGACACAGTGCTTCAGAATATGGCTTCGCCTATAGCAAAATTTTCCATGCAGCCGGCAGAGTATAAACCGGTATCATAGTGCATGGTGCACAACCTATCAGGTTTCTAATTTTTATGTTTCCCTTTTCATTTTTTTCCGGCAAGAGGGAAGGGGAAGAGAGAGAGAGAGAAAAACCCCTCCTTCTCTGTACTATTATTTGAGAGTTGATGTTTTACACATAGAACCAGATTCTATCGGAAGAATTAACATCTTTTAGCAATGTAAAAAACCTCAATTCTCCAGGTTAATGCAGCGTAAAAGATTTGTGTTTCTTGTAGTTCCGTATATTGCTTTTTCATTTGTGTGCAGGGGTGTATACGGGGGATATATAGCAATGGCTAAAGTTTCTCCCTGTATTTCTGAGTACTTTTAGAAGCGCCCCGAGCCAGAGCCAGTTGGTGCTACTCTGAAGTCTGAAAGCTAGATGAACAAAAACTGATTGTTTTATCAACATTTTGCGAACAATTTGTTCATTCAGTAAAAAATGATCATTTTTAAATTTTGTGTGAACAAACGATTTATAAAATGTTCATAAAAGATCAAGATTGTTAGTTTATGAATTTCTCTGATCAATCCAAATAAAAGTCCATCGTTCGTATTCATTCTGATCAAAGAAAAATGGTGCCCATCTCTTAACCTACCATCTCTATAGATTTTTTAAGCTTATTTTTTATCATTTTTTGAAATGTACAATAATAGCTTGGTTAAAATATAAAAGTTTAAGAATGAATTAAATACCTTTTTAGGACAAAACAAAGTATCTTCTGTATACACAAATCTTTAGCTTAGATCTTGAAAACCATCGTTGACAAAATTTAAAAAGAAAAGTTTTTTAAAAGTCAAACAATACAGGAAATAAAATGTCAAAAAAAATCCCGAGTGTGATTTATTGTTTCATCGTCTTTAATCCATACCTGCCAGTTCTGAAATATAAAAAATGAATTTTTAAAATTTTAAAATTTTTACCTAGACTGCTTTTTTTTGTTTACCTGCGACAGCAATTTTCACTTCCGCTGAAAAAAAAAATTTATTATTTTTATGAAGACGACAAAAATAAATGAACCAACAAGAAAGATTGTTTAGTCTTAAAATGAAATCCTGTTCCAGGGGTTTATTGTCGAATTAATATTAGTAATATGAGAAAAAAAAGATTTCAATTCAAGGAAGAATTTACATCTTCTATAAAAGGACTGTACATGTGGATTTAACGATTCTGTCAATATTTCAGAAAACTGTGACTTTCGATCAAAATATGACCCCTTTTACATAATTTTATATTTGTTAATCTGAAATACTTTTTTGTTGACATATACATTATGAATGAAAAAGAATAACATAAACAAATCTGTAAGACTAAAGACTGTTGAAATAAAGACAAAATCACGTTTGATTTAAAATAAAAGAAACCGAATGCTTCTCTCTCTCGTTAGTTCAGGGTGTGTATTGTATAAATACGTAATTTTAAGCGATCCTCGATTCAAATATGGAAATGCGCGATTCACAACAGTATGCTTAAAAGATTTGTCTGATCAAGTATAATTAAAATATTCATGATTATAATATTGAAAACTGATTATTTTTAAATGTGATTATGTGATTTGTCTACAAAAGTGACTTGCGCATTTCTACTGGAGAAAACCAGTGATGATGAATTATCATTACCTGCATAGAATATCCCACTCATCATAACTCCCAGCATCAATAAATATTCTTATACCATTATCTAAAAGGGATTGAAATAAGTCAAATGATATGCATGATATTGATAAGGTACCAATCATTCTATTTTATAAAAAATACATAAATATGGGATTTAATATAGGGGTAGGCGAATAAATCAATATAATGAACACGACCTTCTATTTCAATTTTGTTTCATATCAAGCTTTTAAACAGCATGAATGCTCAAAAATGGAAACATAAAGAAGTTGTCAATAAAAATGCTTTTCTTTAATCACTTGTAAATTTGTAAATCAAAAAAGCTTGTTAACAATAAAACTGAAATACAAGTCGTCTTCATTATTTTGATATAATCCCCTGCCACCGTACCAACTGCCTAAACGAATACTTTATAAAGACAACCAAATCTCTTAAAACTATTGGTTGTTTATTTTCATTTAGACAGCCTTTTACTAAAGTTAGTAGCACGTTATATGTAGAAAGAACCTGCAAAATCTTTCCCTGGGATGAAAGGTGAAAATTTCCCTGTATGATACTTGAAGGCCTGCAGTATGGTTTTTGGTAAATTATATTCATATATTCATTTAGTTAAGAGTTTGAGTCAAAATAAGTATTAATAAATATTGCTTTATATCGAGTAGATATCCTTAAACATACCGATGTAAAACTCTAAGAAAGTAAGAAAGATTCTGCAAAAAAAGTTGCCATACTAAAAAGAATTTTTACATAGAAGCTTTTCTGGGTTGCACTTTACGCTAGTAAAACAGTAAAAAACTTTTTTCGCTCACAATCCTTTAATTTAGGAATTGTCACGTTTTCAGTATTTAAGAAAAAAATTGAATTACATTTGCTTTTCTGGACATGGCACGGGGAACCATCACAGGCTTTTCACAACAAATATTTCTTTCAATTTGCATAAGTTACAAGTTAATTTTTATCTGGATTATTGCTGATTCTAAAAATAGAGCCTACAATTTAGATCTAGTTTGACCTCCCTTCCTCTCCTGAAACATAAACCGGATTTTTCTAGAATGTTCTCAAACCAAGCTTAATATACGTACACGTGGAAAACCTTTGACTCATTAAAAATGAATGAGTACTATATGATACAAATATGAAGCCTCAATACATAAAAACCCAATAAATTATTAAATATCAATAAATCAAGGCTTTCTTTCTGAATTATTTATGGGCCAAGCTTAAGTTAATAAGAAAATAAATATAGAAACAAAACAAAAAAAGACGATAAAATGCAGTTATAATGCCTTTTCTAAACTCTCAGGACTAAATTAAAAATATTTATTCCTAAAAAAAAAGAAAATTGAACCCAATCTTTCTTTGAATTCTTTCAAAAAATAACACCCTTAATAAATTTAGTTAGGGGGGGTCGGTCGGTATAGTACCCCCATCTAAGAAAAGGCTTGGATTATGAAGGTGAAATAAGCCAGTCAATTTTTGACTTTTTATATGACATATGCTTTTAGCTTACATTTTTCAATTTTACAATTGTGTCTAATATTTTAGAGTAATTAGACGCAGTACTCAACTCCCAAACTTTTGTTTCATGAATGTCCACACAGGATGAGACATTAATGCCGACATAAATACGCTTTAAATTCATCAGTTAATTTAGACAAACCTCAAATTCAACCTGCAGTCTTCTATTTTTATGTTTATATATTGACTTTAAGAGCTTCAAGGTGAAAGTCGAGCAAGTGCATGGGTGAACCGTGAACGGCGGGATTGGACAGCTAGTCTGATAATAAACCTGTATCTACTAGAGTTGATAGCATTGCCCCCTCGCAGGTTCCAAACACAGTTCCTGAATGATTTCTAATTAATTAATTATAAACTGAAAAACATGATTAATGTTTTGGAATTATTCAATTCTTTAAAAACACTTTTTACTTAATTCTTCAAAGGCGCTTAGAAACGCTTTATTTATACAGGGGAATGTCCAATTTACAATGGTACCCTCTAAACCTTTGCTTGATCATTGAAGAAGAACTTAGTCTTTTTAAAGGGAGTGACCGGCTATGTAAGGTAGTTGAACTGAGTATGCAGTGTTGTGGAAAGCTTCTTTCGATTCATTTGAGACATATTAAACTTTTTAGAGATCTGTAAATCCTGAGTTTGAGTGCAAATTCGACGTTAAAAACTCCTACTTTGGGGGTGGATACGTTTTCAGAATTAGTTTTTTTAAAATTATTTAATAACGACAACGAAAAATAAAGTAAAAATTATACAGTAATCTAATTAGATGGTTACGAACATGTTTCTCAAAAGAAATTTGTCAATAAATCTATGTTAAAATCGATTATTTTTTTTGGAAACCTAAATATTTTGAAACTGCATGATATTCTTCAATTGAAAGGTTCAATTTTTATATACAAACACTTCAATGAACGACTTTCTGAATCGTTTTATAATATGTTTTGTGCTTTGTCTCATCAAAACCGAACAAAATGCTTAAGATTAGAAAGACTTATAGGAAAAGTATTAGAACAATTTCCTAAAGTTTTCCTACCACAAATATGGAATTCATTGTCATTAGAAATAAAAAACTCGTGTTCTTTAAACTCGTTAAAAAATAAATATCATGTGGATAAAACAAATATGTATCTGCAATTTGAATGTTCAAAATCAAACTGTTATTCATGTATTTCTGAATAAATAAATGTGCCATCCTTAGTTCTGAGCCAGCTATTGATTCTGATTGAGCTAAATAACTCTCCCCCCCCCTCTCTCTTCCTAATACTTTCCCCCTACTTATTGGACGAAACACCTCCAATTGTATGTTTTAAAAATAATATCATACAGTAACATCCGGGTTTGCCATTATTGACGGCCAATGTTGGCTTGGCAAATCCCGTCATTAAAGTGTTAGTTTAAAGAATATATCTATGTAAAATTATGTACTTTAATGATAAATATATATCTATCTATCTATTATTTCGTCTTCATTATTATATTGAATTTCTTATTTTCTTTGAATTTATTCGCAGATTTCTTCAAATTCTTCAAATGTCGTGTTTTCAATAATAATTCTAGAAAATCTGCGAAAATCTTTGTGAATAACGAGAAACTAGAATAATGAAAAAATAGAAACGAATAATTGAACAAGATTACTTATTTTCGATGATAAGATTAATTTTTATTTTCTTAACATGTTCCTATACATGACGTCTGTAGTTTTTGTAGAACTTTTTACATTTTATGTCGTTGTTATTTAATAATTTAAAAAAGCTAATTCTGAAACGTATCCACCCCCAAAGTAGGAGTTTTGAACGTTGAATTTGCGCTCAAACTCAGGATTTACAGATCTTTAAAAATTTTAATATGGCTCAAATGAATTCGAAAGAAGTTTTCCACAACACTGCATACTCAGTTCAACTACCTTACATAGCCGGTCACTCCTTTTATGAAATGTTAACCATGCAATAACAATATGACTGAATTTTTTCTTGCTGGAAGTGGAAAGTTATTATTTTACCATTTCTATGAGACCCTATATCTTTGCAAACTGAGCATGCGGACCTTTAGTATTTTGAAATTAAATAATTGACCTCACAAATTATAAATTGTTTAAGATATCTAAAGTCTAAACATTGGATTGCACAGATATACAAATTAAAAAAGCAGACTTGTGGCAAAGACTCAATTTCCTAGTCAAATGTTACATTTTTGATTGCTCAGTTTTTAGAAAGCGCGCTATAGATACGTTTATGATTTTTGAAACTGTTCAGCTAGTATCCTTCGATCCGTTGGTTTAAAATTCTCAACATGCAGTCGTTATTGAAAAATTGTATTTAAAAATTGTAAACATTTTCCATTAAACTTGGGTTGAAATAATTTAATACAGACCTGGACTGAAGGAAGTTTGTTGGAACCAGAAAGAATTACAGTTTCCAAAATGAAGGCATTTAGTTCCACAATCTTTCTCATCTTTTGCTGTTAGAGTCCATGTTCTGTACTGAACATTGAAAATGACTTTAATGAATTTCCAATTGAAAATAAAATAACAATAAGGTTAAAAAATCTAAGGTTTAAGGGATTTAAAAAAGAAAATTACAATCAGCTTTGGCTCCGTAAATTAAGAATATATATACTTTTCTTATTTGTTTGTATCAAATAAGTGTCAAAACGGCTGATCCGATTAAATGCAAATTCATTTGTGGCACCTCATATAACCCCAGGGAAGGTTTATGAACAGTCCGAATTAAAAAAAGAGCCACTAAAATATTTAGATTTTCGTAAAATTTGGCAAATATAGGAAACTATTTTATTGTTATTTTAAAATGCATGAAAAGAAAATGCTCACAGACAGAGCAACGATTAAAATTTGAAGCATAAGATGGGTGCGAGGCACCCTAAAAGCATAGCTATACTTTAATAAATAAAAATAAAATATTTTTATCTACACATATTTTATAGCTAATTTCTAGCTCCACACCGATCTTGAGATTGAGAAAAGAAACAACTTTGAAGTTTAGCCAGGCCCTTGGACTTACAGTTTGACCCAACCAACCTAATTTTTTTTTTAAAGTTCTGAAGATGTTAAAAGGAAACTAGCATTAAAAAAATCTTTCACTGTGAATTCCTTACCTGGGTAAATGTACTGTATGTCATATTCATTGTCGACATGAACACTGTGCTCCTTAAAACATAAAAAAAATTGCAAGATTTCTTATTACAAATATATTTTAAAATAAGAACGAGAAATTTTTATTTATATTCATTTTTATTTATTATAATACATACTTTTTTATTTATGAGTTTAGTTTAAACAAAAAAAGATAGAATCTGCTCTGTTTAAAAAGGAAAGTTTTTTTTCTTTATAAATGGGACTCCTATCGAAAAATCAAGTGAACCCCCTTCTATAAAGTGTTGCTTATAAAATACTTTATCTGTAAAAATAAAAAATTGATATTTTCTTTTTCTTTAAAAATGTATAATTCTGCAGATTTTCTTTTTTTATATTCTGTTTAAGAGTGCTGTTGTAAATCAGACTCTTGAAGTAGAGGATCACTTTAAATCGATTAATCCCTTTAAAGACTTTTTTGTTTGCAATAAATAATGAAAAAAAAAGTTTACTTAAGTCCATGAGTATAAGGTGGCGGGAGAACTAAAAATATTAGGAACCATTTTCCTGTCATGTTAAGACTCGAATGAAGAACAAAGAATCAATTTATTATTAACCTTCGTTAATAAGCTAATTATAGAACCTTGATACGTACCTTGACACGTACTTTGATACTTACTTGGATACCTAGATACTTAAATACCTTCATACCTGGATACCTAAACATCTGGAAACCTGGATACCTATATACCTGGATACCTGGATACCTGGATACCTGGATACCTGAATACATGGATACCTGGAAACCTTGATACCTGTATAAATGGATACCTGGATATCTGGATACCTGTATACCTGGATACCTGGGTATCTGGGTACCTGAATACCTGGGTACCTGGAATTATGGATTTCTGGATTTCTGGATACCTGGATACCTGGATACCTGGATACCTGGATACTTGGATATCTGGATACCTTGATACCTATATAAATGGATACCCGGATACCTGGAATCCTGGTTACCTGGATACCTGGATACCTGGATACCTGGATACCTGGGTACCTAAATACCTGGATACCTGGAATTATGGATATCAGGATACCTGAATACCTGGATACCTGGATACCTGGATACCTGGATACCTGGATACCTGGATACCTGGATATCTGTATACCTGGATACCTGGAAACCTGGATATCTGTATACCTGGATACTTGGATTCATAAAATTATGGATACCTGAATACCTGAATACTTAGATACCTGGATACCTGGATGCCTGGATACCTGGATACCTGGATACCTGGATACCTGGATATACTTAGACACCTGGATGTCTGGATACCTGGATACTTGGATACCTGGATATCTGGATACCTGGATACCTGGATACCTGTATATCTGGATACCTGGATACCTGGCAACCTTGATACCTGGCTACCTTGATACCTGGATACCTGGATATCTGGATACCTGGATACCTGGATACCTGGATACCTGGATATACTTAGATACCTGGTATTAGGTACATTGAGATATAAACGATTTTTTTTCTATGATATATTGCTTCTCATGAAATGAAAGCATTTATGTCAGAACCCATTAATTTGCGAACCATCAGTTTGAAGTAGGTAAATAATTGTAAGTAATTTATTTATGAAATATAATAAAAACATATAAAATTAAGTGTTTCAGAAGAAAATTTTTAAAGACCTTCAAAAATAACTGGGTTATGGGAATATTTCCACTCAATTATAAAAAAGAAAAGTTACATATTTATTACTTGCATTACATTTGATATAACTTTACCCGAACTCTTCCCTTAACTAATGATGATCCAGTTTTCCTGTACAAAAAAGTGATAAATTACTTCCCGGGTTTAAATATTTAATAAAATGAGCTGAAATCGTAGAAAAAAGGTAGAAACTAGGAAGGGAAATGTCATTTTTTTTCAAATTAACCTTAAAAGAAATGCAATTTTGAATATATATGTTTAAAACAAATATAAAACAACAAAAAGTTTGAAAACTTTCTTTTTTTCAAATCGATTTTTTTCTGTAAATAAATAACACAATTGAAATAGAGGAATGGCTATTTTTTAGGATTGATTGGTCAATAAACCTATGACGCCCAGAAACTTAGAAGATTCCTTCAGTATTAGATTTTCAAGCTACATGGAAAACCTAATTGCTTAATCCACATAAATATATATATATATATGTTTGATAAATAAAAGAGATGCAATTTATGCAACACAGAAAAAAACCCTTATCCTCACATCTACACATCATCATCTTCTAAATCAGCGCAGTCGGCATAGAAGAAAATATCTATTATCATCGATTTAACAAAATGTGATCATGTTTTTATATGTATCTAATAATTTGTATATTGCAGTTAAATGTTTTATTTTTTTAAAAGGAAAATCAGTGCAAAGAAATTTTTGTAATTTTTAAAAAAAGAATACGCAATATGTGATGGAAAAATGTTGGAGTTTTAGTTGTTCAAAGAATTTTAACTACTGATGATCGTCATGATAGACGTGAAACATTATGTTTAGTATAATTCTTTTTAATAAAAAAAAGTTAAAAACTGAAATATATATGTATGTATATATCTAAAATTATATATTTATATTTATATATAATCTCTGTTTGGGTGTAAACTAGGGAAAAAAGGCAATGTTCTTAGTTTAGGTTTGAGAGTCTGAATTGAGTGGATTGACTTTAATATAAAAAATTTAAGTAAAATAGACAAAGTGCGAGTTAAGGGTTTGGAAACATATGAGCTACCTAAGCAACGCTGGGTTCCCCAGCTAGTATTAGCATCAGATCGCTTAAAGTTCGTCTTCCTATTCCAGAGTTTTATGGGTCCCACTGTAGTACACTTACAACAACACTTGTTAACCCTTACAAGAAAATAAATTAAATTGGAAGCTTTTAGGATTTTCTTTCTGAAAGTTAAAAACTCTTTCAGTTTGATAAAAATGAGTTTTGTCAATTTTGTTATTTGAATTATGCCCAGCTCTAAAAAATTATTTAAACCTAGATTTTTTAGAGCAAAAGGACCAACGTCTCACAGGGGTGTATATTCTCTCTAAAATTTGATTTCTTCCCCCTGCATCATTTTGGATTTTGGTTAAAAAGATTGTTTTCCTTGCTGTTCAGAATTTTAAAAAAATCTAAATATTTGCTCTTTTTTCAGTTTTTTGCTGTTTTTTCAGTTATTTTCTCTTTTTTAATTATTTTCTCTTTTCCGTTATTTTCTCTTTTTCCGTTATTTGCACTTTTTCCAGTTATTTGCTTTTTTCAGTTATTTTCTCTTTTTTAGTTATTTTCTCTTTTTCCGTTATTTTCTCTTTTTCCGTTATTTGCACTTTTTTCAGTTGTTTGCTCTTTTTTCAGTTATTTGCTCTTTTTAGTTATTTGCTCTTTTTTCAGATATTTGCTCTTTTTCAGTTATTTGGTCTTTTTTAGTTATTTCTCTTTTTTCAGTTATTTTCTCTTTTCTAGTTATTTTCTCTTTTTCCGTTATTTTCTCTTTTTCCGTTATTTGCACTTTTTTCAGCTATTTGCTCTTTTTCAGTTATTTTCTCTTTTTTTAGTTATTTTATCTTTTTCCGTTATTTTCTCTTTTTCCGTTATTTGCACTTTTTTCAGTTATTTCTCTTTTTTCAGTTATTTGCTCTTTTTCAGTTATTTTCTCTTTTTTTAGTTATTTTATCTTTTTCCGTAATTTTCTCTTTTTCCGTTATTTGCACTTTTTTCAGTTATTTGCTCTTTTTTCAGATATTTGCTCTTTTATAGTTATTTGCTCTTTTTTCAGTTATTTTCTCTTTTCAGTTATTTTCTCTTTATCATTTATTTGCTTATTTTCAGTTATTTGATCTTTTTTAGTTATTTCTCTTTTTTCAGTTATTTGCTCTTTTTCAGTTATTTGCTCTTGTTTAGTTATTTGCTTTTTCAGTTATTTGCTCTTTTTAGATGTTTGCTCTTTTTTCGGAATTTACTTTTCTCTTCCATGTTTGTCCATATTTTGATTTAGAATGTTGACCCCAGAATTTTCTTTCTTTTATAAGTAAATTTCTTGTGTAAGTAAATTTCTTGTAAAAGTAAAAATCTTAATTAATAATAGATTGAAGTAAGTATATCTTGATTAATAATAGAGTAAAGTTCGTGTAGTTCAAATTAGTCTCATCATGACTCTGCTTTGGTCAATTCCTCTTTTAATCTCCCCTGCCTACATTCAGGGGTTTAAGTAAATAAGTTTTTTTAAATATAAACCTTGAATTTACGAGGCTAATAAGATCAAGTATGAGCCAACAGATAGAGATGGGAGCGTTCAGTTTTTTTATTTTGTTCGTTCATTGTTCATGAACGATACATTTCGTTAGTTTTTTTTCAATCCTTTTGAAAAAAGGATTTCGTTCGTATTGAAAATTATCGTTTATTTTCCATTTATTTTTTTACTGTACGATTATAAAACCGTTTGTTCAGTTCAAAAACAGGTTCGAGAAAATGTTTGTTTGCTAAATCGTTCTTTAAAAGCTTGCAAAACAAACGTTCGTTCATTTAAAAAAAATATTTTGAAAATTCTGTCCTTCAAATTGATTCTAACGATTTTTAACCATTTCGTTTTGGATTTTTCTTCGTTCGACTATTTTTCCTTTCTCTGAACAATCCAAATTGTTTGTTTATCTTTGGATGTTTTCTTCTGAAAGACACCATTTTTGAAAAAAAATTTCGTTCCGAAAAACGATCTTATCTCTACCATATAACACTTCTATTTTCATGAAGACTTTCTTTAAAAAAATATATTGTGGATTGTTTATGCAGATTAATTTATAGGAGCTCTATGTTTATGTCAACAACCAACATGACATATAGCAAATTCACAGAGGTAATAATAGAAAGGCATTACAAATCAACAAAAAATAAAAGGACATATACACGTAGGCGTAGCTCTCGTTGGCACTGACAAACCTGAATTCAATGTATGTTTCCATTTTTTTTTGCCATTTTAAGAAACATTGAGTTTAATAAAACGGATATCCCCCACCCACCAAAAGTATTAATTTTAGAATAAAAAGAACAATATCCCGACCCCACAAACAAATTAACGAGTCAATGTATTAAAAATGCAGTATTTCTGCGAAATTATTGCTTTGCCATAATGATAAAATAGAAGACGACATTTTCTTTATAACTACCGTTTTTAATATTGGATATATCATTTGGTCTCTGGCCCATCCCTCTGACTAGAATGTTACTCCATAGCACTTGAAGAAACATTCAGTGACATCTTAAAATTTTCTTTAACGATTATTGGCATATTTTATTCAAAGGAAATGAGTAACTAATTTTCAAATTCAGGTTTATTTCGACAGAAGATTCTTATTTCTAACAAATGATTAAATTAATTTGACATACAAATTGTTGTCAGTTTACGTTCAATTTCAGCACAAATAATTAACAATTGTGTTAAATAAGTACTTTTTTGATATTAGCGCTATAGTCGGATATATTTTTAATGCCGTTCTTTGATCTTTATTAATAATGAATTTCATAAATGTTCATATATGTTTGTTTGTCTACCAGCTTGTCTCTCTTAAAGTCAATAAGGGCCCATATTTATTTTGACAACACTCATTCCAGGGTTGGATGGACTGTCAAAATTGTAAATTTTTACCTGGAAAAACTGTTTACATTTATTATTTTTGAAAATGCGCAATTTTTTAACGGAGAAATCCGTGAATATATGCTTTTAAAGAAAAACAATAAAAAATGGCGAAGTAAAAAATTTAAAATTAAAAGCCATAATTGTTAAGAAATAGTTGGTGTGAATTCAAAACTTCTCTTCAATATTCAGTACAGAACATGGTCTCGAACAGCAAAAGATGAGAAAGATTGTGGATTTAAATGTCTTCATTTTGGAAACTGTAATTCTTTTTGGTTCCAACAAACTTCATTCAGTCCAGGTCTACTTTGTTATATTGAGGGATTGATGTATCAATGAACAAGTGAATTTACAATTTAAAAAAATCCAAATTTACATTTTATATTTTATGTTTTTATTTGACTTAAAGATAGCTGTTTGTATTCAATTACCACCGAGTTTTAAACATTCCATAAATTGTTTACTGAATATATCTAATCTTTATGGCAGTGTCTTTATGGCAATATACAGTGAGCAATGAGCATATTATCTCTAGTTAGTAACTTAAGACATGCAATTCGTACAGTTCAAACTTTTGTAATATTATTTGCTAGAAGCTCATCTTAAAAAGGGTTCTGGGTTACCCACAAAAGTTGAGATTTGACAGACAACTGTACGGAGTTTGTTAAGTCTATTTCCTTATATTCAGGGTTCCTTGTAGGCCAAAACTGGCTTACTTCTGTGCCTCACCATTTAGTAAACCATCAAAATACTCAATTGAGCGCAGAAACCAAAAAGCAAGCTTTAAATCACAATCTTTCTTTTGTTTTTTTGTCGTCTTTACAGTCTCATCCTCTGTAGGTAACCCCGTATAACTTGGCTGTGATTTGGTTGAAATCAAGAATAGCCAGCAATATTTCTTTATAAAATAACTATTACAGGCAATGTATTCGGAATATGTGAAGGAGCAATGCTTTCCACTCTTGTAGATACAGGTACTGGCAATTGCCAAACTACTTTCAGATATTGGCAAGCAGAATTGCAGGCAAGCATAAAACTAAATTGTACAAAATGATATTTAAGAATGATTGCAAATAGGGCTGTTTTTGATAAAAAATGTAGTGCAACCAAAACATAATTGCGCCGAAGTTTTGAAACCCCAAATAGTAACCTACATGAATCGACAGATTTTAGGCCAACAAACTAAAATTTACCTTACAGTAAAAACTGTTCTCATATTGTTCAGAGGATGGAATTAGAATTTTTATTGATGCTGGCAGCTATGACGAGTGGGACATAATTTGCAGGTACACTTAGAGTTGTTTATCGGTTTTAAAAACGATCGAAAAAAACGATCATTTTTCATCACGTTTTATTTTTTTTATCAAAACAAATAACCTGAATTTTTTCTAACCTTGGATTTTCCGACCAAAAAATGTATTTTCTCATTAGAAGGTTGTTAACCATCCTTAAAGGATCGTTTTCAAAAGCGACGAAAAACTATAGTTTTTTAATAATTGATCATTAAAAAAAATTAAAAACTATCGTTCTTGAAAACGATAGACTTGGGTTTCGTTTTTTCTTTGTTGTTTTCAAATCAAAACAGTTGTTATTTTAAAAAGTGGAAGAGATAGGTACACCATATGGTCCATTAAAAAAGATCTCTGATAGAATTATAAGAACACTGATTTAATAGGATTTTTGAGCTTCATATCATCTTACAATTAAAAAAAAAAACTAGAATGAAAATGAGGATAGTAAGCAATATCAAAACTTTATGATGAATCATGAAACATTATTTAGACTAATTTGATCTAATATTATTCTTTCAGTGGAAGTGAAAACTGCTGCCGCAGGTAACAACAATAATGTTTATTAATGAATCATTCAAATTTTATATTCCTTAATTTCTCAAAATATTTTCTATTTTTTTCTTTTCAGAACTGGAAGGTAAAAGAACTATTGATCCACTGGAATTTTATTCGTTTACACAAGATTACTTAAATTTTGTCTTCTGATTCCACACATTTCTGGTGTCCACTGTCAACAATATTATTTTGATTAGTTTGAATAAAAGAAACTTCGCTTGTGACTGGCCACATAGATTCAGCCTACTTACAAAAAGTCTAATTAATTTTTAAGAGAGGGTCGACTTTGAAGTGTCGCAACGCCTTGGGCTTTAATTTTACTACTCTAACTCACATATGATTTTCTGTAGCCCTTTACATGTACATTTTAGCTCTTAAATGCACTTGTTGTTAGCTTTGGATTTAAAGAAGTAATTGGCAAAATTCTCATCGATTTTTGCTTGAGAGACACGAACCCTTTTAATCACAGTGGCAATGGATATACAATGTAATTAACCTTTCCAAAATAAATCAACATCAAAAAGAAATAATTAGAAACGCAATAATTGTGAACACATGACCTGACTCATTAATTAATAATAAACATAATAATAAGCATTATAAAGGGAAAGTTTAAGATTTATTTTCATTAATATATATTTTTACTATATTTCAAAGTAATTTTTTGTTGAAATGGGCAAAATAGGAAATGATTAGTTAATCCATATAATTCATTTTTCATTTGACTCTTTTATTCCGGTACAAGATATTAAATCTTAGCCAATAATAACATTTGTAAGTGATGTGTAGACTGTAAGTGGGAATTATCCTCAACTTAACATTTTCTTAATTTCTTTACCTTGTTTATTTAAACATAAATAGTTAAATTAAATGTAATAAAGTGGCAGAGAATTGTGTGGGTTGTGGGAGGGGGATTGCAAGGATGACAATGAGTGTACCGGCACACTGACATGTGGCAACAACAATTGTGTAAAGTAAGTGAAACTTTAAAAGAAAAATTCCGGTTGTTTACAATTATAAACTGTGTCTATAACAAATTTGTTGATTTTTCACTGTGAAAAAAAACTATTAGGCATACTGATGGGTATTATTTAAAGAGCCTTTTTAAATATTCAAGGTTCTTTGATTTAAAAGATGTTCCACATGAATGTAATATATTTAGCATGTCTCAAAGGTGTTTGCTCGATAATTTTACTATCGCAAAAGATCAACAAAAACAAATAAATGGTTGCTATCTTTGGTCAGAGAAATATTTTTCGTAAGGTAATAAAAGCAATCTCAAAGGACAATAAATGTTAGTGAGTATCAGCCTTTTAAGATTCCTTTAGTGCACAGCAAAATTGTAAAAACAGACATCATCATTTTATCTATAAATCAGGCACTGGGGTGAGGGTGGACTATGGGATGCTGAAGATGATTGCTGTGAACCTCCGTGTACTCCAGACCATCCTTGTGTTGAGGGGGAGGGACACTGTGAAGTTGATGCAGATTGTCAGGTATAGTGTACTCCAGACCATCCTTTTGCAGAGGGGGAGGGACACTGTGAAGTTGATGCAGATTGTCAGGTATAGTGTACTCCAGACCATCCTTGTGCTGAGGGGGAGGGACACTGTAAAGTTGATGCAGACTGTCAGGTATAATGTACTCAATCCTTGTGCTGAGGGGGAGGGACACTGTGAAGTTGATGCAGATTGTCAAGTATAGTGTACTCCAGACCATCCTTGTGCTCAGGGGGAGGGACACTGTGAGGTTGATGCAGATTGCCAGGTATAGAGTACTCCGGACCATTCTAGTGCTGAGGGGAAGGGACACTGTGAGGTTGATGCAGATTGCCAGGTATAGTGTACTCCGGACCATCCTTGTGCTGAGGGGGAGGGACACTGTGAAGTTGATGCAGATTGCCAGGTAAAGTGTACTCCAGACCATCTTTTTGCTGAGGGGGAGGGACACTGTGAAGTTGATGCAGATTGCCAGGTATAGTGTACTCAATCCTTGTTCTAAGGGGTAGGGACACAGATAGTTAGGTATTAAACTGAAACACAATTACAATAGTTTTCACTTAAAAAGTTTTTGTCACAATTTTTCCAATTCCTGTTATGAAAATTTCTTTTCAATTTCTTACTATAAAATATTCAACAAACTTAAAATTAGACTTACATTTCCTTTAATGCCTTGTAAATTGAACACTTTTCAGGTCAGGATTGTAGCCTCATGTTATAGAATACAAAAAGAAATTCAATCATTTTAACCTGCTTTATTTTCACAACAATAAATGAGTTGTTTAATAGCCGGTTTCGATTCAGAAACTTTTAAAAACTTCAATTAAATCATTTTTAAAATTTAAGCTATTTCCAAATCGAGCAAAGTTGAAAATTTCAGCAAAATCTAGATAAAATTAGCTGCTTGAAACCAATTAAAAAGTAATTTTTCATACAACTATAAACCGCCAGACTAATTGGTTTTTAAGTATAATTAACTTGATTGATCATGTTTAAAAATGTGATAAAAACTTGGGTCATTAAAAGGTAATTTCAGAACCCTGGTTGGCTAAAGTGTGGAAATGACTTCTGTGTCCACAATACTTACTTTCCAAGGTATTTAAGATTTGATTTAAAATCATGTTAGATATAAATAAAGTATACAATTTTAGTCATCTGTTTCCTAAACATTCGTTAACCTTCTACCAAGCAACTGATAACTGCTGCTACAGGGTGTGCAACAAGGTAATAGGTTTGCTCCTGTAATGTTTCTGATCTAGGTTGAACTAAATAATTTAGAGCACATCAAAAAGGCTAACTTATTTGATCAAATGCACCTTATTCAAAGCTTGGGTATACAAAGAATATAATGAAGCTTAGTATGAAGTTTTTTAACAAAAACTTGTTTGGTCTATACAGATATTTTTTCAGCGCTACAGAGTTTGTGGGCATAATGTGGTTGGTTGTTTAAATGATGAAGATTGTTCCTCTGGACTCTACTGCAGGTTACTAAGCTATGGCTAGACAAAGTTCATTAAAGGGACTGTTGGCGAACAGGCGCGTAGTGGAGGTTTAACCTAGGGGGGTGCACTTTTTTTGTGCACCCCCCTAAAAAACCGGTTTTAAGAAAAAATAAAGTCTAAAATCTATATTATTCTACCTGAATTCTGACTATTAGTCATATGACTATAATTACCAATCATTTTAAATGAAGCCACGCGAAAAAATATTGTAAATTAGATTGAGGTACAAGAAAGAATTTAAGAAATAATCATTAAAGGACAAATTGTTACATTGTCGATTGAAAAGTAAAAAATTTGAATATTAATGTAAGTTTGGGGGGTCAACTTGACCCCCCTCCCCCAGCATATCCCCAGCAAAGATAGGGTTAAAGAGTGTCTAATTTAGATTTGTACCCTGTCGGATCAAGAGTGCTTGAGATATCTCAGAATTAGCCCACACATTTCTGATCCAGAGACAATGAAAAAATTGTAATAGTTAGACTAGGGAGGGAACCCCCGGATGCCATGAGCCTCTACTATGCAGACATCGAGCCTCCCAGAATCGCTATGCAGTAAATGAGCCTCCACCATACAGCACAGCTTTTCTTAAATCTTGATTTTTATGATTGATGAAAACTTTTAACAATTTTTTTTTGACGTAGTGGCATAAGAATTTTACTAAAGATTAGAATTGTTCAATGATTGTCATGATTAGAAACATATTTGGACTCATAAAGTGGTTTATAAGATTTATATTAAAACTTTAAACATTTTTTACGCAGAAAGGAAGATATTTGGAGAAATATTTCTGGAGTAAACTTGGTTTGTTTTGTTGTAATCTTTGATTTAAACAATACCTTTTTTTAAAAAATGTTAAGATTTAAATAATAAATACAAATTTTTTAGATTTAATTTGAACTTCAAAAAAAGGTATCACTAAAATCAAAGATTATAAAAGATAAAATGAAATTCAATTAAAATTTTTTTTCTAAATATTTTCCTTTTCGTGTAAAAAATGTTTAAAGTTTTAAATACCATTTTATTAGTCATAATTAGGCACTATTTATGATAATTCATAAATAATTCTCATCTTTGAGAAGCCTCTCATGCCACTATGTCTAAAAATTTGAAAAAAATCTGTTATTTAAAATTAAGTTTTAAAAAACCTCCTGCATTACACAGGCACATTTTGATGTGTTTTGCGTGCTCACTTCTTCAAAGCGGAGGCTTGCCGCTTGGTCCGCCTAGCAACTCTGGAAGACTCGTGTCTGTATAGCGGAGACTCATGGCGTTCAAGGGTTTCCTCCCTCGTTAGACACTTTTTAAGTTAAAGAAACAAAAATATCTTTTACATAATTTATTAGATATAGGTTTAACGAACATGTATATTTAGGGTTGTTAGTCATTTTTTAAAACGATCGTTAAACGATCGTTTTTTGTTTCGTTTTTCAATTGTTTTCAAAAACAATTGTTTCGTTTTCGGAAAAGGCTATCGTTTTTAAAAACAACCCACTCGTTTTGAACTTTTAGAAAACGAATAACAATCGTTAAAAAAAACGATTTGCGACCTTTTTTTATATGATTGTTTTTAAAAAAAACGATCGCTTTTGAAAAACAATCGTTTTTGAAACTTATTGACAATTATCTTTAACTATCATTAACGAAGGGTTGTTGTTAACAATCGTTAACAAAGGGTTGTCATTAACGATTTTTAAGGAAACGACAAACTTTATAAAAACGGTCGTTTTAAAAAAAAACGATCAATTAAAAAAAAATTCCATGCATCTTTATTGAATATCTTCTCACATGAAGTTAAACAGTTGTTGGGGAGCTAAAACTTCTTGATTTTTTTTTAAAAACTACTCAATGATAAGTACAGATGCCCTTCAGGTTGATTTCCTCCCTTTGTTAACGATTGTTAACGATGGGTTGTCGTTAATGATAGTTAACAAAGGGTAGTTGTTAACAATTGTTAACTAAGGGTCGTCGTAAACGATCTTTAACCAAGGTTTGTTGTTAACGATCATTGACAAAGGTTCGTCGTTAATGATCATTAACGAATTGATAAGTTTTATAAAACCGATCATTTTTATAAAACGAACTTTTAAAAAAACGATTGTTTTTAAAACGATCATCGTTTTCATAACAAAACGATTGTTTTTCAAAAATGAAAACGTTAACATCCCTATGTACATCCTACAATTATAATACCAGCAGATAAACATTAGTTTGATAATTACTGGAAATTGTATCATCCAAGTGGAAAAAGGTTGATTTTTATATTACTTAACACAAATATTTTCTGTTTGCTTTGCTAATCTACTGGTCATTTACAAACAGATTAAATAAGTTTTATAACTTCCAAAATGTAAAAGTTTATAGAAATAGTTTTTAAATCATTGTTTATGATATTAGGAAAGATGTAGCTCAGCCATACTGTGAAGATATAAATGAATGTGATCCAAATAATCCTAAGAATCATTTGTATCCTGGATTAGCATACTGCGGGTAATACTTGAATTTAATATTTATAGATGCTACATTCCGTTGCTAATTTTGATAGCATTAGAACTGGCCATCTCTGCTCTAGGATACACACTACCTGTACCAATAGTATTGGGAGCTTTAGTTGTTCCTGTCAAACTGGATACAATTCATGGATTCCTGTTGCTGGCTGCATTGATATTGATGAATGCGCAACTGGTAATTTTAGAATTTTAATTTTGACTAGCTTCAGATACAAATACTTATCTAGAAGTAGATTTTAAGCTTAATTTGTCAAGATCAAAAATCCTGTTGTTCTTATAATAGGTCCAGTTTGCGGACCAAATACTTATCTAAAAGTAGATTTGAAATTTAATTTGGCAAGTTCAAAAATCCTGTTGTTCTTATAAAAGGTCCAGTTTGCGGACTAAATACTTATCTAAAAGTAGATTTTAAGCTTAATTTGGCAAGATCAAAAATCCTGTTGTTCTTAGAATAGGTCCAGTTTGCGGACCAAATACTTATTTTAAGCTTAATTTGACAAGATCAAAAATCCTGCTGTTCTTATATTCGGTCCAGTTTGCGGACCAAATACTTATCTAAAAGTAGATTTGAAATTTAATTTGGCAAGTTCAAAAATCCTATTGTTCTTAATAGGTCCAGTTTGCGGACTGAATACTAACTGTTGGAACACAGAAGGAAGTTTTAAATGCTCCTGCAAGGCTGGCTTTAAAGATCTTGTTATTCCAAACGGTTGTGTTGATGTTAATGAATGTGATGCTGCCTACATGGGATACAATTACTGTGGGTAAGATTTTAAACATGAATAATCAAAAAAATTATCATCAATTAAGTTAAGTTCATAACCTTAAATACCATTTGCTTTCATGCTAGTAAATATTTTGAAAGGTTTGTAGTTGATTGATTTGATTTACATATTTTCTAATGTTAGGACTAACACAGTATGCACAAATACTGTTGGAAGTGCTTCATGTGCATGTGCTGTTGGTTTTAAAGGAGATCCATATACTGTGTGCGGGGATGTGGATGAATGTGCAGAAGGTAAACTTCTTGTGCTAAATTTACACCTCTAATTTTGTGACTGTTTTGCATTGTTAATTATTAAAATTGTCATCATGAGTTAGAACGAAGTACATTAAAAAAGTGATTAATTTTGATTTAAATTTGATTTTATGGCTATTAGAAGTCTATTAGAAGTTTTCTCAAAAACAAGTCAGCACTATCAGGGTTTTTAAACGTGATATTTGAACAACATTTAATTATTATAAATCTTTTGATTATGTTTAGAAAAAACTTGATGATTAAATATACTTTCATTAAAGCAAAAGTACCATACTATTTTCATCAATTTCAAAATTAAAATTTATTCTTAGGCATCTCCTGTGGAGTATCAACAGTTAAATGCTTTAACACTATTGGAAGTTATTACTGCTCTTGTATGCAGGGTTATGAGCGTTTTACTCCCGGCTATGGGTGTTATGACATAAATGAGTGTTTAACTTCTGTTTGTGGGTGAGGATTATCAACATATCTTACATTTTTTTTTATCAATATCAATTGAACTCAAGGGACTATGGTTCAACGTTCAATTCATAATGGTACCCTTGAAACCTTTATCTGATTATTAATGTGGAAGATTTTATTTTTATTCTAGCTTGAACTAAACAAATCTTAACAAGGAGTTGAAGGAAGTTACAAACATCAGACAGAGCTTTTAAGGGCAATGTTATAAATCGAACATGCCACTTCTTATGAAAAAAAATGACTATCAGTTTCTTTATTAGAACATATGGGTCATGCTCTAACACTGCTGGATCCTTCTCCTGCAAGTGTTCTGTTGGGTATACAGGAACTCCTCCCAATTGTGGGGATTTAGATGAATGCAGTGCAGGTTCTTTCATATTTTTTTCAAATAAAGGAAATCAACTCTAGAATAATTGATGATACAAAGTTTAGAAGAATAAAAACAATGGAGTGTTGAATGCTTGTCTGAATACAGTTGGATCATCCCTATAGTCCACTTTTAAACTAGTAAGAGAGTAGCATGCTTTGTTCAGCGGTCACCCTACCCTTAACAGAAACACCCTCTCAAGTAACAATTTTGCAGAAAATCCGCGGAAATTCCCATGAATCTTTCCTCGGAATCCGCGGAAATTCACAGGAAAATCCGGTGAAAATGTCGACAGCTTTTCCTAGGAATTTCTCGTACCCCATTCTGAGGCACCAGGTCCGAGGAATTTCTTGTAACCCATTCCGAGGAAATTCTCGTAACTCTATCCAAGGAATTTCTTGTAACCAATTCCAGGGAATTTCTTGTTACCAATTCTGCAGAAAAACCGGAGAAAATGTCGACAAAATTTGTGGAAATTCTTAGGAATTTCTAGCGATAAGGTCTTCAGAACCAATTCCTGGGAATTTCCTGGGAACTATTCCCAAGATTTTCTCAAGAGTTCCTCAGGAATATCTGCATATTCCTGAGTAAATTCACTAGCCAGGAATTCGGCCCAATAGTAGTGAATAACTTAACAACTATATTTCCCCTCCAACTTTTTAGCAGTATAACCATCTTCTTAAGTCAGAATGTTATAGGTGTTTATAATCTTACTGATCAGTTGTCACATACTTTGTTTATTCAGACAACTGAATTGTCAAGAAAAAATAATAAAATGAAAAAAAAAATTTAAAATTTTTTTTTAAAGGATGGTTCTAAAGTAAATTATCATTTTTTATCAATGAGGATGCAAAGATTTAGTTAGGGCAGTGCATAATAGAAAAGAACCTCAGAGACACCTATTGGAGAAAAACGGAACTTAAAATTTCTGTGATGAAGTCCTGAGAATTTCTCAGGAATTTTGGGAGAAATATTCCTGAGAAATTCTTAGGAATTTTTTGAGAAAAATTCCAGAGAAATTCTCAGGAATTTCTCGAAACTTATTCTCTTATTTAATTCCCCTAAAAATCCGTAAACTTGGTGACCAGGTCCTAAGAAATTCTCAGGAATTTCCGGAGAAGCATTTAGGAGAATTTCTCAGGAATTTCTTGGGGTGAAATTCCGTAGAAATTCCCAGGAATTTCTCGAAACTAATTCTTTTAATAAATTCCCCTTAAAATCCGTAAACATGGTGACCAAGTCCTAAGAATTTCTCAGGAATTTCCGGAAAAGTAATCAGGAGAAATTCTCAGGATTTTTTCGGGGTGAAATTCCGAAGAAATTCCCAGGAATTTCTCGAAACTAATTCTCTTAATAAATTCCCCTAAAAATCCGTAAACATGGTGACCAAGTCCTATGAATTTCACAGGAATTTCCGGAGAAGCATTCAGGAGAATTTCTCAGGAATTTCTTGGGGTGAAATTCCGGAGTAATTCCTAGGAATTTCTCAAAACTAATTCTCTTAATAAATTCCCCTAAAAATCCGTAAACATGGTGACCAAGTCCTAAGAATTTTATTAGGAATTTCCGGAGAAGTATTCCGGAGAAATTCTGAGGAATTTTGTGCGGAAAAATTCTGAATAATTTCTCGGGAAATTCTTGAAACTGAGTCCCAAAACTGTGATCCCACAAAAATCTCTCATCTTGGGGACCAATTCTGGGGAATTTCTCGAGAATTTCCTAGGAATCAGTTACAGGAAATGATTCTCGAGAAATTCCTCAGAAATTCTTCAAAGAAAGTCACCACGGTTGGAGAATCTGGGGAAATTCCTCACTTTTGTTACTTGGGTGCATCTGTGCAATAATAAATAAAAATCCACTAATTTCTCTTACAAGTGAGGAAGTTCTCAGAATTAATAATTTTTCAAGCTTTTTTTAGGTGTTCATAACTGTGATGGTGTGCTGAATGTTTGCCTAAATACAGTTGGATCATTTAAATGTACCTGTACTGCTGCAGAAAGCTCTTACAAGTCAACTGGTATCAGCTATGGTTGCAATGGCGGTGAGTTCTTTCTTTAGTTTATATCATTTTTCTTAATTACTTTTTATGTTTATCTGAGACTAACGACTATGTAATTTAAGGTGGCTCTACGCTAAACAGTTTACGTTTAATTGATGGACCTGATAGTTTTACTGGTATGTATATAATTCTACACAGTGGTAGGCGATTATATAAATACAATGAAGAGACTAACTTTGATTTTTATAAATCTTTATGTAAAACAAAAACATGAAAACAAAGAGAAGCTGTCAATTAAAAAAGAGTCTCTTTTCTTACTTGTAAGCTTGTAATTCAAAACAGGCTTGTTAACAATTAAAACATAAATTAAAAGTTGTCTTCAGCATATTAATTTGTCAACTCATATTCTTGTAAAATAAATAATAAAAAATAAAATGGAGCATAACATTTGTCGTCTGTTTAAGTGTTCCTTTTTCAAAAGATAACAAAAGAAACTAAGCCAATTTGTAAACAACTTTTATTTTTAAAATGTAACCAAAAAAAAGAAATTATTGCTTGCTTTTTTAGCCATTTTAATTAAATACTCAAGCTCCTCACTCTAAAACATTTCAAATTTTCATCTAACAAAATTTGTTTGTGCACTGATCAAATTTACTTTAGCAGAATCATTTAACAAAATTTGACAAATGATTGAAAATTTAAAATTTCTTATAGTGTTTATCCAACACAATTCATGCTTTAAAATGTTTAAGGTCTACAACATTGGGTTGCAAAGATATAGGGATTAGAAAATCAGAGTTTGCAGGATAGATTTAATTCCTTGACAATGTATTTGCTAGTCTATAAACATATGGAATATCTGATCAGTGCTTTAAACAAGCATAAATATCTGATCAGTGCTTTAAACAAGCATAAATATCTGATCAGTGCTTTAAACAAGCATAAATAACATAAAACAAACTTTAAGGGACTGTTGAGTTCAAAGATGGAAAAGGATGGAAGGGCATTTGCCATTATGGATTTGATTGGGGCGAGGCAAATGCAATTTGCAGGCAGCTTGGATGGGGCAGTGCTTACACCTACATGACAAGTAGAGCATATTCCGGAACCTACAGATTTGTAGATATGGGGTGTGTAGGTACTGAAGCTACTCTCAGTGACTGCCCAAGCAATACACCTACCACCCAATGTGGAGCTAACGTGGCAGCAGGGGTTCAATGTAGAAGATAAATAAAACAACAGGAAAAAGTATGTGAACCCTACCACAGCGCAGATTTTTGTCTTAAAATGCCTTTAATGTTTTGTGGTAAAAAATAGTTGGCGGTTTACAACGTTAAAAACTTAACTGTTTGCAATAATAAATTATAATATAAATATCGATTTAAGGAATTTGTTAAAGATTGAAGTAATGAAAATTGGAAAACTGTAAGATGAAATAATGGTCTCATGCATCATCAGAAACTTCTCATGGAGTGTAGTTCTAATCAGATGGTGCATCAAAATAGTACTATGCTGAGTAGTATTGGTGCTATGGCTTGTGGCTCGAGTCGGATCATGAATAGTAATAATATAATGGAACTCATAAAACTGGCACTACTTTCCATAGTGATGGCATGAATGCATTTGCTCTGATTGCAAGGGCACTATGATGCATAATAAAATTTTAATCAGTGCGGTCTTTTAGCAGGTAAAAATATATCCTACTCTAACAATCCGAGTAATTAAGTTAATGTTCCAATCTTTAACAAATTAGTTTAGAAAAGATTAAAAAATTTGAATATATAACACACCGGTAGTTAACTTCAGGGTACAATTGACTCCACACTTATTGTGCACTTATCTTAAATGCATTGATTATGGTAATCTATAATTTTTTTATGAATACTTAAAGTACAGGGTTTCGCACACAACATGACAGAAGTAAGAGGAATGGTAGGTGCTCTTTGATTGAAATTTTATTTGTAAAATTCTAGAGTTATTAATCATAAAATACATCTGATCCTGAAATTTACGATATGTGGTCTCAGGTCTGTTTTTTTTGTGCTTTTAGATTTTGGCAATTTAATTGGTACAAAAAAGGCAGGCCACAGTTTGGAGATGCCAGAATAAAGGTTAATTTGTAATAGTTGTCAAGAATTTTACATGTAGAAGTAAATTGACTGCTGAACAAAGTTTCACTGATCAAAGACGACCATCAAAATGTCTTTTTAATGTCAAACTTTGTGTACACTACTAGGTTACTTGATGTGCTCCATGTTTGTCTAAAGCTTGCTCCAAGTTCCTGTAAGGGTTGTTTAACACAGGCAGCCTTAGTACATTTGAATTTCCGAGCCGGGTCTTCCTTTCCGGTCCCAGTTTGTACTGTATCACATTGGGTAGATAATGCAGACGCTCAATACGATTAGCCGGAGCAACAAGGTTAACTTAGTCAGACTATAGGTTGAATTTACTTTTACTGATGGGTCAGAGGTGCGTGTCCAAGCAGAAATCAAAATTTGAATCAAAGATAGATGTATTCTTTTTGTAGTTGACTTTTAGTGCTATTTAGTTGTGTGAAATATATATAATCCTTAAAAGTGTAATCTTATATATGAGAGGGATGAAGGAGAGTTCAAAATAGTATTTTTATTCCAAAGCCATTCTTTAAAAAAATATATATATATAAAAATACAACTACGTACATTTAAAGATTATTGAATCATAAAAACCCTGGTTAGTCCATAGATTCAAGTATTATTGTGCAATGTGCAATTGTTGTGTTTCTTTCAGTAGGAGGTGGTATTTTTCATAAATGATTATTTTTTATTGAACAAACACTTTTTTGGAACAAACTTTTTAAAAACGATTGTTTTTTACTAAACAAGCAATTTTTCCAACAAACTTTCGGAACGATCGTTCACTAAGAAAACGAACGAAATAAATGGAAAATGAACAAAATTTTTGAGAACCAATTAAAATTAATTTGTTTGACCATTGAAAAAAAAGAACATGGGTAGTTCACGACCGATGAATAAACAAAATAAAAAAAACAAATGCACCCATCTCTTTACAACTAGGTAAAGTGCTCAGCGCTGCCCGGAGAATTAAAAAAAGTTTTAATGTTACCTATACCCATGGGTTTCCTGTTTGGCCAGCTATAGCTAACATATATATACATATATATATATTTAATATATATTTAAACATCTAAAATGTATATTTAAACTGAAAAAGTTGAAAATACTATATACATATATATAGTTTCTTTATATAAAAATACACAAATAAATACAGAGTGAGTTTAAAAAAGTGTGATTAATGTAGTCTTTATCAAAACATTTTTTTTTCATGAAATCATTATGCATGGAATTTTGAAATATTTTTGAATATTGTTTACATTTTTTTATAATTCACATCACATGATACAACGAAAAAATCCTCGAACCTTTTTTCTTCGACTAAAAGTGAAGAAAAGAAAAAATGTGTTAATGTATAATTTCTTTCTGATTCTAACATTTTATAAAAATCAGACACATGGAAATGGAGAAAATCCTATCAGGAAAATTCGCAATTTAGTTCTAGTGTTCCAGTCTAAGCAAGGCTAACAATAAATAGATCTAAGAATTAGAGCTCTGAAATTTAACCAAAAGAATTGAGTACATTAACTAATGTGCAACTGTTAACTGTGTTATTTTTATGTTAAACTGAACAATAAATCGGCTCTTTTTTATTTAAATGTTGGGGATTCTTATGAATATATCTCTCACTTTCGTTTTTCTTGACTTTCAATTTTTACAGATAAACAATTTCGCGGAATTTTTTGTATTTTCATATATGCGAGTTTTAAACAAGTAAAGACAATATTCCAAAATATATCAAAAATACCAAAAGGAAAAGTTTCACGAAAAAAAAGTTGTTACGATGAAGACAACGTAATCAAACGTTTTTTGACTCACCCTGTATATATGAGCAAAGAGAATTATTATATAGATTAGTAAAATATAATATTCTTTAATGAAATTGCAATCACTGTATTTCTTGTTGAATGTGTGTCTAATTTGACTAAAGTGTGTAAATATAAAAAATGTTTAGTTTCTTTACCCCTTGAACATACATACAAATCCATCATGCTTCTATTAGGTTAATGCATTCCCTGGTTCTATCTAGATTGTGGGAACCATTCTAAATGATTAAGATTAACAAATTTATAGATAAAAATATATATAAAAGATATTATTTTTCCGCAATTACCAGTTTCTTTATACTTTCCCTAGTTTCGCGGAAGATAACGATTTTTTACCATAACACGGTCAATCGCAGACTTATAGACTTTGATGATGTTGTAGATTAGTATTATAATATTAATCTTTTATAACTTCTATAATTCCATGATGTCGAAAAGCAGAATCATTCACAATTGGATTTGTAGACTGAGCTCTACAGATGGATGTCAATGCTCTTAATTATGTTTGAAAATGGGTTTTAAGTTTGTTTTAAAATCTGGTTAAAATTAAACTTTTAACTTAAATTATGTAAAACAACACTATTCAATGAACATAACTGGGATTAAAATTAAATACTAGTTTACAACTAGTTTTTAAAAAGAAGACTTTAATGCTGACTTAAGTTTGATAAAAGTCGACTTTTGATAACTAGTCAAAAACTAGTCATCCCAGTTTTAAAATAGTCAAAAACTAGTCATCCCAGTTTTGAACTTGGAACAATTGGAATTCGTAAAAAAAAAGACTTTTTCATCTCCAGTTTTAAACTATAAGTCAAAGATTTGGAATAAAAAGTCGTAAAAAATGACTTTTTTATCTCCGTTTTGAAGTAATCAAAAACTTGTAAAACTTGCAAAAACTCAATTATACTTCTGAACTTGTCATGAACAAAAGATTTTCTTTAAAAATCAAATTTTACTCGAATTTAATATTCGACTTAACCATGACTTTAAAAGTAGACTTTTTCTTGACTTCTCTTTTGTTTTGATGGCATAAATGTAAAAGAAACCAGACGCAAATATTTTAGAAAAAACAACCTGTAGTAAATCTTATCATTTTGGAAAAAAAATACGATTTCTGTTTACTCAATGTCAATAAATTGTGAATTTTTTAATTAATTTCGTTTTCAAGTAACTGTAGTAGGTACAGAGTAAGGTGCCTGCATATCTGACAATTGATGAAAAATTGATGAATAAATGTTGATTTAGACGATGAATATGTACGGGTGTGCGAATTTGGATAAGAAGTCGACTTAAACTTCACTTTAAAAACGAATAAAGCTCCATTTAAAAACCGACTTAAAATCGAATTCATTAAGCTTTTAGACAGCATGGATATTGGTTTACACATAAAGAAAGAAGAGAAGCTTTCAACTAAAAAGCTTCTCTTTGATTTCTTTTAAACTTGCAATTCAAAAAAAGCTTGTTTGCAATCAAAGCTTAAATATAAAAGTCGTCTTCATTGTATTGATATAATCGCCTATCACTGTTTAAAAATGAGCAGCCTCAGACCAAAGTTATCTCCAAAACACCGTCAGGGGGGGTACCAGTGACCCCTCCCCCCGTTGGCTGGAATAAGGTTAATGGCTTCTTGCCTGGCTTGTATATTTAATGATCATTGGACGGTAATTGATCCAACAATCTATCATTTGTTAAAAAAAGCATATATATAGAACGACCAGACCATATCCTTCAAAATGAATTGGGTCTAAATCTTTAATGAACTTCTTCTTCAAAAATCGAATTGAAAAAATAAAATATTCTTTATACTTGTTGTTTTCATGTTGTTGATATTTGATAAACTACATATTTGTAATTTTTCATAAGGATTTCTAAATTTTATATCACTGCATCATTGTTTATTGATACTAATACATATTTATTAAAGATTATGTTTTTAATATTAATCTTTTACCATTTTAAATAACATAAAATTAAAAACACCTGTCAATACATGTCAATACATGTCTGAGCTCTCTTGTATTGAAGATATTGATATTAATGCTTAATCTTGATTTTTTGTTAATCTGCAGATTAATGTGACCTTTTTAATATCTTCTGTGTAATTGTACCCTAAATGGAAAACTGAAATGAAAAGATTTAGCATTGATCCTCAAATTTAAAGTCTCCACTGTAGATATTGAGATCAACCGATCTAAATTATTAGTATCTAATACAAAAAAAGTTCCAAGCTTTAGACAAGGAAATTTTTTAGACCATATTCTATAATATGTTTTTTTTATTCTAATATGTTTTTTTATACCATTGTTAGTTTTCAATCTAGCAAAATATCCGGTTTATTATGATGACTTTTCCGTATTTTCCTTTTGCATTGACTTCATAAAGGAGATTATAACAAGCTTGCATGGTTACAGCACTTAAAGAACTTGTGTAAGCTCTTTTTACATCAAACTTAAGCTTTGACATTTTTCTTTTTTATGAATTTTTAAGATTTCGGATTCATTAAGGGCTAAGGCTTTACTTTACTTAAAATAATCTCACATTGTTCAATGTTCAATTCATATCTGGACGTAGGTTGAAGAAAATTGTGTCTCGACATTGGAACGAGGGAGGGAGTCCAGAGTTCCTCAAATAGTAATCACCGCCACCCAAATCTGTTTTGCGGCAAGCGCGCTCCTCAAGGGGTAATCTCCACCACCTCAATTAATAATCACCATAAAAATTTTTTTTCTGTGATTTGAATTTAATGCACTTTTAACACAATTTTCGACATCTATCGGGGTTTTATGGCATCTGCATTGACTTAAACTAAATTTTCAAATTATTTTCAGATTTGTTTGGTCAACAAAAACTGAGAATCAAGGCACAGTTCATTTTAGCCAAATCTTAGATCCAATTCGCCACTTTAATGACTGCATTTCATAATTGGCATCAAGATACAAAAAAGGTCGGGCTGCCTGTTTACTAAAAATTATCTCATCCCTAGGGATGTTAACGTTTTCATTTTTCAGAAAAACGATCGTTTCGTAATGAAAACGACGACGAAAAATCGAAAACGAAACGATCGTTTTTTAAAAATGGTCGTTTTTCAAACAATTGTTTTTCAAAATGCTCGTTTTTAAAAACGATCGTTTTTATAAAACTCGTCGTTTCGTTAACGACCATTAACGACGACTCTTCGTTAACGATCGTTAACGACAACCCTTTGTTAGCGATCGTCAACGACGACCCCTTCGTTAACGATCGTTAACGAAGAGAGGAAACCGACCTGAACATATCATTGAGTAGTTTTTTAGAACATGTCAAGGAGTTTTAACTCTCCCACAACTGTTAAACTTCATGTAAGAAGACATTCAATAAAGTTGCATGTAATTTTTTTTCCAAAAACGACCTTTTTGATAAATTTCATCGTTTCGTTAACGATCGTTAACAACAACCCTTCGTTAATGATCGTTGACGACGACCTTTCGTTAACGATAATTAACGACGACCCTTCGTTAACGATCGTTAATATAGTTGTCAATAAATTTTTTTTTCAAAAACGATCGTTTTTTAAAAACAATCATATGAAAAACGGTCGCAAATCGTTTTAATAAAAATGATCGTTTTCAAAAACGATCGCTATTCGTTTTCTAAAAGTTCAAAACGAGTGGGTTGTTTTAAAAAACGATCGTTTTTTTCCGAAAACGAAACGATCGTTTTTGAAAACGAAACAAAAAACGATTGTTTAACGATTGTTTACAAAAACGATTAACAACCCTACTCATCCCACCTAAAGTAATATCCATCACCATTTAAAAGATATTTTCAAAAAACCTTTACAGTTTTTAGATTTTTGTATTCGCCAACTCGAGCTCAACATCTACAACAAAACTGATTATATGCATAGAAAGGACTTAAAATTTACTAAAAATTATCTCATCCCACCCAAAGTAATATCTGTCTCCATTTAAAAGATATTTTCATAAAACCTTTACAGTGTTTAGATTTTTGTATTCGCCTACTTGAGTTCAACATCTACAACAAAACTAAATATTTGCATAGAAAGAACATAAAATTTTGAAAAATTAGTATCATCACACCCACTATTGAAAATGAAGTATTTAGTCGACTAATAATGGGTTAAAGTTTCCTCATTATATAAGGAGTTTAAAACAACATTCAGAGGAAAATGCCGCAAACATTCTGAAAGCGAAACTTGAAACTAAAAAATGTAATATATTTCTAGCACTTAGTGTGGCATGTTTATTGATTTATTTTCGAAACTAAGGAGCAATAAAGAAAGCTTTAACAATATTGTACAACATAGGGCCATTAAAAGAGGTCAATATGGTCTTATTTCTAAGAAATAAACGATTTAATTTTATGCTTTTTTGGGCTAATTACTATTTGAGGTGGTGGAGATTACCAATTGAGGAGCGCGCTTGCCGCAAAACAGATTTGGGTGGCGGTGATTACTATTTGAGTAACTCTGGACTCCCTCCCTCTTGGAACTTAGATAGCATGTGATCACCGTTTAAACTTAAAGGGAGTACAGAAATCGATTAATTTTCGATTATTTTTTGACGCATTTGTGTAAGGTTTATATTTCATAGTATGTGTTATTTGTTTTATGTACAATGCACTTAAAACAACTTTTTTCTGCTTATAGGTGTCTCTGCCACATATAATCATTCAGAGCATCGAGAGCAGAGACATCTGGTGGCCAACTATTTTGAAATGTGTGTGATTATTCTGACAATTTATATTTGTACAGATGTATTAACGTGGTGCATTGCATAACCCATCCCCTAACTATACAATTACACTTTGTACCATTATTTTAATCTTTTGAAAATCAGAATGATTTAGAATTGTCATTCAATTTACTGGGATTAAAACATTTTTCTGGGGTTCCATTGCAACAATATTCTTTTTCAAAAATTCAACTTTTATTTTATTTTTTTTTCTGTCAAGCATTCATTTTTCGAGTATTCTAAAAACTGCAGAAGTTAGCTGAAAAGTACAGTTTTGAATATATATAATATCTTTAATATTAATGTCATAAAGGTTATTTTGGTCAAAGGATTATAAATATCCATCTCCAATATAACCACTTACATCCATCTTGCGAATTGAAAGGTTCTATGTAAATATTTTATTTTATATTAATTAGTTTTGTTCAAGTGAATGTTAATATTTGAGATGATAATTAAAGAATTAAGGTTTCATGGAAAAACTAATGGATACATTAGTTTTTCTCTCATCAAAATTTATTGGAAAGGACTGAGAAGCAATTTTAAAGAATCAATAGATCTAACTACACAACACAGCTATTGGTAATCATTAGTATCCTTGTATTTCCACCTAAAATTGACGCAATTTCTCTTTTAAAAGGGCCTGATGATTTATGCATCATATATATATTATATATACTTCAGGCAGAAAATTGACACACAAAAAATTCTATACAGTTTTCGACTATTCGTCTCTATTGTTGCCATAATTTAATGCAACACTTAATTTGAAAAAGGGCCTATTTGCATACATTATGCTTACTGTTCTTTACAAAAAAAATGGGTAGGGGGGGCTCTTAAGTTCCAAACTGGAACAAAGTTGTTAACAATATAATAACTAGATCCTTTAACTGGACCGATTGGGCTGAAATTTCTTGTGGACACTCATTCATGGGTGGTTGGCGGCTATTTTAAGCTAAAAATAAGCTTTTTTTTCAAACATTTTCTCTTTTCTATGAATTTGTTCGCAAATATCTACAAATTCTTCAAATATTGTCTTTTCAATAAAAAATCTATAAAATCTGCAGAAGATATTTATGAATAATCAGAGATTAAAGAAACTAACAATTGAATATGTTTACATATTTTCGATAAGATTAATTTTTATTTTCTCAACCTGTTCATTAGCAACTGCAGAATTTTGTTTACTTTTTTGCCATCTTTATTTAATTATTTTTAAAAAAATCTCAAAATGTATCCACCCAAAATTACGATTTTGAACATTGACTTTGCGCTCAAACTCAAGATTTACAGAACTTTAAAAAGTTTTATATGTTTCAAATGAATCCTAAAGAATTTATCCACAACACCACATACTCAGTTCAACTACCTTACATAGCTGGTCTGTCCCTTTAATGATCTTTAAAACCTTTAACATTGTTAACGATCTATTTTTTTTCACAAAATGATGCCTTGATACAGCCTTAGATCCTACTGAATAAAAAGTACTATATAACAATAACAATGATAATAATGATAATAAAAATAATATTGGAATTGTGTTCGAAAATTGTGAGGAGGCAATGCTATCCACTTTGGTAGATACAGGTAACATATTTAAATATTTTAAAGGTAATTTGTTTTTTTACATAATTACATATATACTTCCTGATAGGAAATAGTAGCAATTCAGAAAATTCCTGTAACAAACTAAATTTTTGTTTTCATCCAGTCAGATTTTGATCATTTTTGGCTTTTTTGAAAGCCTATGAGGCTATGACACAAAGAAACGGATTGCACAAATTTTGCAAAGTAATTTTTCCAAATTATTTGCATACCTGTCAAAAGAAATTTGCACATTTTTAATTTTTCATAATAACACATCAGGTTATTTGAAATTTTGCAAAATTTCTTGTAAATTTGTAATTTCATGGTCAAGGGCTTTTTAAAAGTGTATAATATATCATTTTTTGGAATTTATTTGTTTGCAAACATTTTAATTATTAAAATGGATATTGCAAAAAAAGTTTTTTTTTGCAGAATCTTAAAGAAGAGCACAAGAGCTTTCTAATGATGTATCATATGTCATATTCTGACATCAAACATGAGATTTAGAGTGCCCCCCCCCCCCGCGTATCCTGGGTTTCAAATACCCAACCAAGTATAGGGTCAAAATACACCATTAATATTAATTAGATTATATTCATTCAGCTAAACCATGCAATTACAGGCTATTTTTAACAGAGTAATTGAAGTATTAATAAATATAAATATACATATATACATAGAAAAAAAAATTGTTAAAACTAACAAAATAATGGTTTTGAGCGCTTGAATACGAAAAACGAAAGGACAAAACTATAGTTTTGAAACAAAAACGATTGGTTTTGTTTGAAACAAATTTTCAATTTTGATTTATCATGAAAATATGCTATATTTGTTTTTATTATTCCTAAATGATCAATCAAAACTATATTGTTATCATTTCAAAAAGTTTCGTTTTCATTCCAAGACGATAGCTTTTATTCCAAAACGATCATTTTCAAAACTATTGTTCTCAGTCCAAAACGATTGTCTTCTTTCCAAAACTATGGTTTTTCCATTTTCAAAAACAATCCCATGACCATGTTACAGCCATGACCGAACGGCTGGGCCAAATTGGCTGACTTTTTTTTAGGAAACTGATGGGTACCCTGATGGTGATGAAGGTTAAATTTGGATTTAAAAAAATTTGCATTATGCTTTAAATGGGCCAACTGTAAATTCAACCCAATTTCATCTAACGGGCTTGGAATTCACTGTTTTAAACCCAGGATTTTAGTTTTGACATTTATTATTAGAAGAGATCATCATTGGAAGATTTGATAACAAGAAATATAATTACATTAAAAAGATTTTTTAGATTGTTTAATAATCAAAATTAATATTTACAACTGCATGGCAGCCATATTAATTGTTGCCAGGCATTATACACAACTTTTGGCTACAAAACATACGCTGCAAGTTTTTTTCTTCAAGAATGATGCATATATACTTCTTTTTTTTTTTAGAATTTCTAGAATGATATGGATTTTTTTAATGGATTAATTTCTCTCTGAAAACAGAGGGTTCTAGTTATTTCCAGAGATATGAGAGTAAAGTGATATGCATAAGATTAAAAGAAGGATTTACAATCGGAATTCTGTTAAGCGGAATAGTGTTCATAGTGCAGAAATTGGGAAATTGCACATTTGGGAAGTTGCCGCTTGGGAAAATGCCCTTGGAAAAGTTTCTAGCATAACTTTTTTACCTTTCTGAAAATACTATTTTGACTCACCCTTTAAAGGCATCGTTCACTTTTTGAGTAATTTCATGGTAAACTAATTAGCTTACTAGCTATTCATTGGTATTAGTCTTACTTGATGATAATACTGTTCTATTTCAGCAAGATTGACTTCACATTCTGTGTCTTTGATCCTTGAGGAGTATCCTTCTATTCAACTTTGGTAACTATTTCCCCACTTGGAAGACATACATTTTTCCAAACAACTACAATAGCAGGCAACAATAAAATCCGGTTTATGGTCAAAGGATTATAAATATCCATCTCCAATATATACTTGGCACTCATATGGCCTATGGGGGTGGTGTACTGCAGTCGGCATCAAGAAAATAGTCGAAAGTATAAAGAGAGGGGGGGGAGAGAATCTTTGTTTATAAAGTATACAAGGGGGCTGATATGTGTATTTATATATATATATATATATATCTATATTTCCTGCATAAATGTTTTTTATATCTATTATGCTTTTAAGGCGCTTCACGCCCATCTTCTATTTAAATTGGGAACATGTTCTTTTTGTTTACATTTTAAAACAAAGAAGAAAAAATTTTGCAGAATTTTAAAACAAAATTCGAGGATTTTCAAGAATTAAAACTTTTTTACAAAATTAAAAACCTTTAAAACACATTTTTAAAATTTTTTATCATTCATAAATCTTCCCTGTGGCCACGTGATGTCCCACAACAAATTTGGGCCCGATCGGTTCAGCCGTTTTGACATTTATTGGATACAAACAAACAAACAGACAGACACCCAGACAGACAAGCCAAATTTGTATATAGATTTTTATGTATACCAGGGGAAATTATTTCCAAAACTAACATTTGGCCCATTTCTAACACTGAGTGTTGGAAATGGGTCAAAACTGCAAAGTTATCTTTTTCAAGAGTATATATCTTTAAATCCAAGACGAGTAGAACAAAATTACACCATATATTTATAAAAAATGACTAACACTATATATTGAAAAAATAAATGTCAATTTTAAACTAATGATAAGGTATGAGAATTTGTTTTTAATGATTCTTGATTTCATTTTCTAACATATCCCTATTTTGAAAAAATAACTGGATTTCAGCTCATGACATGTTTTCGAAACATATCCTGGTTTTGAGACATTTAACAGATTTCAGCTCATGTTGCGTTTTTGAAACATATCCTGGTTTACCGGGATTCATGTCAATTTTCAAGTATTTACGCACTTATGAAACAAAACAAGATTTTTTGATCAGGTAAAATATAAACATAATAGAAAATAAAAGAGCTACCAGAGTATGTTAATGTACCCATTTGCTGTGTCTGACCCTAAGCAATAAAGTTGTCCCACAAGTTAGGCTTGGCCTCTTCTCAAGATAAATTGGGCTATTCAACCCTAGAGAAAGCAGGTAGACAGAATTTAAAAGTGTATTAGAATTTAATCTTCTTTAATGACTTCAAAATTTGAATTCTTTGGTTTCTTTGAGTAATCTGTAAAAACATTTCTAGTCCTGAGGGATTACACATTGCTTTTACTAGAGGAAGATGTTTCTTTAGTTTAATGTCCTGCTTTGCTGTCCATATACTGTTAGTACACTGATTTTCTTGCTCTAGATGCCTTAAAGTCAGCATGTCAAATGAGCCCAAGTTGTTATAATTTTGGAACTTGAAAGGCATCACTAAAATTTCAACTAGTGAATACATCTACAGAATTAACTTCAGTGCCCTGAGATATACATCCTAAGGGATCTTCCCACAAAGATTCCTCACTTATCCTGACTTCAGTACTCCTCAAATAATGTTTTGGAAGCAAGTGTATTCACATTGAATGTTAAATGTTGAGGTATTAAATATACTTTGCAAAGTACTTCAAAATGCATATATGATTGAGTAAAGTTTGAATAGACAAAGGCATTGAATCTTCTCAGTTCTCACGCCTAACCTTTAATAAAGACCACTCCTTCAATCCCACCTTGTTTTTTAGTCAAAGGAATTGAGTCAAAACCAGTTAATTCCAGACTTGCAACCCACGGAGCCATCAAGCTATCCAAAGCAACAAACTGCAATCCAGACATAAGAAAAAAGAACCAGCTGATCTAAAGAAACAGTCTAGAGCTCTAGATGTCGGAAAAAACCTTACGTTCGTTATATATAAAACTGCAAATTCAATAAACATATTTTACTCTTAAAAGAGTTTTACAAGTTTTACTATCAAAGAATATAAGAACAGAGAGTTCTTATAACTTATGAGACTGAATGTTTGTCTATGTTCAATTGTATGGCTACATTGGCTAGACTTGTGCCCTGGAATTTTTTACCCTTAGGGTTTTCCCAAAAAGATTTCAACATGATTAGATTAACAATCCTACAATTCTAGCTACTGTCTAGCAAAATTTACAAGGTTATAAGACAAAAATCGTAGATCTTGTGGGATCATTTAAGCTGGGTTTTACATCCTGAGAAATCATCCCATAAAGATTCCTCCATCATCCTCAAGATCAGTGATTCTACAGTCTTGTCTAACCATATTGTTCTCCAGAGTGCCCTAGAATTCAGCTCCTGTAAGGGAAGTGGCATGTGAGGTTCAGGAACCACAGAGTTTGGAGTTTTGAATTAAATCCATAAAGATAAAACAAAGGGTAACAAAGACGTCTTCTCTATGATGATGCCTAACAGCCGCTGAAAAACATGTAAAAAGACACTATTCACGTTTTGTGCACAGATTTAACAAATTGACTCATGTTTTACAGTACAGATATTGGAAGTTAAATTTTTTTAAACACAAGAATAAGCCATTTCATGGATATAATAAGAAATGGTATATATAGAGCACAGAGCCAGACTTGTAACACTTTAAAATTAAAATTTGTTATTGATTTCAACCTTAAAACAGGAACACTGCTTTCATTTTTGTATAAATTTTCGACATGCAGGGATATGCTTCCCAGCTATAACCCTAGCCACACACCCTTGAAAATAGAATTTCCCCCCTCCCCCCCGCTTTCCTTAGCCTGGACGCCATGAAATGTTAGGCAAGAAGAGGGCAGATAGGCAGTTACCCACAAAGCCTTGAAGAGGAGAGACTCCCTTAAGCTCTTCGAAGGAGGGGGGCAGGTGGTTAACAAGAGTATACATGGAGCCAACTATTACTGGATATGTATAAAATCATACTTCATTTTACTTTGGGAAGGAGATGTCAAGAGGATAATAATGTGGGGCCAGAGTTTGGAGTCTGAGAGTGCAGAAGCCCAAAGACACAAAGTCCAGCAGAAGGACCTGATTCTTAAGAGGGCCAGAGTCCAATGCTCAGTGTTCAGAGACTTCAAATCTACAAGTCCCAGATCCAATCCTCAAATCCGACCAGAGAGGCAAGAGTCCAGTGCTGAATATGGAGAGAGGGTTTTGCCTGGATAAGCCGAATACATGAGTAGTATCGACAAGATATCAAAAGAGGAAGGTGGATACGCCATGAGGTGGAAGAAAGCAGACAGTACAGAAGTCTCAATAACTCAGAATGATAACATATTTTCACAAGTTTATTTATTCATATTTTACTCATTTAACCATGGGTACTGGAATAGGGTAAGGTACAATTCTAGATTCTGTACTTAACTACGTCATAACCCGGTACAGGGCACAAAGTGGACACTGGTCCTAGAACTGTCTTGGGATAAGATCTGTTGTAGGCGAGTTTACGCATAATTGTGATTGGCATTTCTTTGGCGGTCTGAGACTTCTCCACCAATAGTTTTAATCAGTCACGTCAGACGTCCCCCGTACCGTATCGACCTTTCATTCATGCGCGAGCCTCATTGCGATACCCTATTCCAGTACCTATGCATTTAGCATACTAAGAATGACAAGTGTAAAATCCGAGACTCAAAAAGTTTGCGAAATATCAGTGAAACTGTTTGTGCATATTTATGCAAACTCAATCATAATTTTAACATGTAGGACAAAATCATATTTTCTTATAACTAAAAGCCAGGCTTCTACAACAGTTCGTAAAAAGCTATGGCTTGACTCTAACAACATTATCTATTTTTCTTTTATGCTATAAATACATTTTTTCCTTATACTTTGAGAACTCATTCATTTTAGTCAAATGGCCTCAACTCTTATAAAATTTAAATGTAACACAACACAATTCAAGGTAGAATCATGACCCTATTGCAAAAGTTACCAGGATGCTTGAGCAGAGTAAGAAACCTTTTCACACAAAAGATTATATAGAGATGCTTAGTGGAGATATTGCAGCTGGTCAAGCTGACCAGAGGACATACCCAGAGCTAAGAAAATCTAGGGATAGTTATTGAAAGAGAATACTGTGGCTTATAGAGTGTTCCCCCAAGTATGACCGAAACCTTCAGAAAGTTTGTGGTGTGAATCTGTGCAAAAAAATTTGTATAACCATGAGTGGGAAAACATCCCTAATGATACCATGAACAGGATCCTGTCGTAGTTTATCACAGGGAAAGCTAGACAAGAGATAGTGCCGTTGCTTCCGACCAGATTAGCTTTTAATATCTATGGAACTGGAGAATTTTTCACAGAATTACTGAAGACGTTTTTGCAGGAGAAAAAAAAAAGTTTGAAACAGAAATATTTGGCCATGAAACAGTGGAGAAATGAGGATCTAAGGAAGTATTAAATCTAATAAATAAATATCAATGTTTTGGTTTTTATAAAATGGCATTTATAAAGGGAGGACCCTTTAAGAGAAAAAAGATCGGTAGATATCCTGGAGATTACTCTTAGATTTGTCAGATTCATTTGGTTCTCTCACTTCATTTAGGTAACAACAAGACAGAAAATAAAGGGATAGTACATTGAATTGGAATTGACATTACATTTAAACCAAACGTATGGCCGATTCATAATGGTACATTAAACCGTTGTCTGAGAATCATGATACTCTCTATTTTGATAATTGATATTTTTTTGTTTTATATTCCATGTATGGGACACACCTAGGGATGTTAACGTTTTCATTTTTCAGAAAAACGATCGTTTCGTTATGATAACGACGACGAAAAATCGAAAACGAAACGATCGTTTTTTAAAAATGGTCGTTTTTCAAACAATTGTTTTTCAAAATGCTCGTTTTTAAAAACGATCGTTTTTATAAAACTCGTCGTTTCGTTAACGACCATTAACGACGACTCTTCGTTAACGATCGTTAACGACAACCCTTTGTTAGCGATCGTCAACGACGACCCCTTCGTTAACGATCGTTAACGAAGAGAGGAAACCGACCTGAACATATCATTGAGTAGTTTTTTAGAACATGTCAAGGAGTTTTAACTCTCCCACAACTGTTAAACTTCATGTAAGAAGACATTCAATAAAGTTGCATGTAATTTTTTTTCCAAAAACGACCTTTTTGATAAATTTCATCGTTTCGTTAACGATCGTTAACGACAACCCTTCGTTAACGATCGTTAACGACGACCCTTTGTTAACGATCGTTAACATAATTGTCAATAAAAAAAAAACGATCGTTTTTTCAAAAACGATCGTTTTTTAAAATACAATCGCATAAAAAACGATCGAAAATCGTTTTAATAAAAACGATCGTTTTCAAAAACGATCGCTATTCGTTTTCTAAAAGTTCAAAACGAGTGGGTCGTTTTTAAAAACGATCGTTTTTTTCTGAAAACGAAACGATCGTTTTTGAAAACAAAACAAAAAACGATCGTTTAACGATCGTTTAACGATCGTTTACAAAAATGATTAACAACCCTAGACACACCACCCACTTTTTTATGTATGGGACACATCACCCTACTTTTCATTCATGAGACACATCCCACTACTTTCCTTTTATGAGACACACATATCACTTTTCATGTCTGGGACACATCATCCCAATTTTCACGTCTGAGACACATCACCCTACTGTCCATATATTAGACCCATCCCCTACTTCCCAAATATAGGACACATCACCCTACTTTCCATGTATGGGACACATCCCACTACTTTCCATGTGTGGGAGGCTTGCTGGATCATTTCTAATTTTTTTTTAAAATAATCATTTCGTTTTGAAAATAACAAAAATATGAAAAACGAAATGATTGTTTCTAAACACCATTATTTTTTCAAATATCGTTTTTAAAAACACTGGTTCTCAAAAACAATAGTTTAATGTTTTTTAAAATAATTATCTTATTAAGTAAAATAAAACTTTCTATACACCCACACTTTTTAAGGAAAAAAGCACCTTAATTTAATATATGTAAATCCAGCAATAATCTGCCAAAATTAGTTTTTTTCATGTTTTCAATTGGCTCGAAAGGTTGTTTAATAAATAGTATTCTTCGAACAAACCAATTACGAATATTAAATTTCTGTTAAATCATTTAGAAACAATTCGAACAAAGCAATAAAGAATATTAAATTTCTGTAAATGATAATATGTTAATTTTAATGTTAATGTTAAGATGTAGAAAAATTTGAACAACTTTTACTTGCAGACTTATGAGAAGTAAGATAATTATGAAATATTCTCTAGAAAGGAGTTTTTGTAATTTTTTTTTATGAGAAGGGTAGTGTACAGGGCAGTAAAAAGTCCAGTCTGTGTAAAAGTAAAAAAAATCTATGATTAAAACTAAAAACTATATTTTTAGAAGCCCTTGAAAAAGAAGAAACATGTGGCACTCTTTGATATTTGTTCAAAACAAAAACAAAAATATTTTTTGGCATTTTTTTCAACCCTCATACCCTTAAACTATGAAAGTTATCGCTTTATTTTTTTCAATGAGCTTGCCTTGAAAATTTTGCTTAGAACAATGAACATGCATTTCAACCCTATACCTATTCTCTAAGGCCTTATTCTAGGGGGGGGGGGGGTGCATGGAACGCCCGCCGAATGCTGTACATAGATTCAGGCCCCCTCCAGCCTTTAAAGGGTTAACAACAAAATACAAAACCTTCAATTAGAAACATAATTGATAAATTTGATGTTTTCTTTTTAAAGTATTTAGGCTTAAATTGTAAAAACTGATATGCAACAAGTGGCGGTTAGATGGCAGTCAAAAACCTTTTTTTAAGAATAAAGCATGTCATGCCAGTACGACTATGCCTACTGAGCCCAACCCACATGAAAGCTGATTAGCAGTTTGTATTTATCTAGTCTGTGAGCCTTACTCTCAGCAGAATAGCGATGCAAACAATTTTATGAAGTTTCGGCAATTGTAATGAAAAATTGTTTGGAACAATTCTACAAGGACATGACAAATAGTGTGTACTTGTGTTCAAATTATATAAAATTCAAAGCTGAGATTTTAAAAGTAAAGCCTGACCTTTTAAAAGCTGAAGTGTTCGTTCAGAGTTAGTCTTCAACCAATAAGAAATGCTTTCAAAGCTGCGTTGTGTTTGCACATTCAGCTGAAAGATCTGCATGTGAAAAAAAGATCTGCATGTGAAAAAAAGATCTGCATGTGAAAAACTGTTTTTTTAATCAGGCCAATATTGACACTATACTGATAAAACTCGAGGCTTTGAATATTGTTTTTGAAAAAGGTTTTTTCTCTAAAACTCATCTCATAGAAAGTTTTGGAACTAGGGTTTCCACGAAATGGCTAAATCTTTTGCGCACAATTTGCGCTATTTAGCACACATTTTTTTTGCCAACTTTTTCGCTATTTTTGCGCATGAAATGCAATGAGTTTTGCGTGGTTTTGCGCTATTTTTTTACGCAATTTGCGCAACACCGGAAATATTTTTTGCGAAACTTGGGCATAAAACGAAATTTTAGTTTTGCGCAAAACCACAAGTTTTACACAAAATGTAACTTTTTAGGCAAATTGTCAAAAATTGATATTCTAAGCTTAGAATTAAACAACTGAAGATTTATTCCATATATAAAAAAAATATTAACATACGAGTATGATAACAATTATACTACACTCAATTGGTTACTTCCAGTTACAAAAAGTTTAAATTAAGGGACCAAAATTAATAAAATAGAAATTAGAGAGTGTGAAACTTGGCAATATTTTAATCCTATTAAATAATTTCACGTGACCCTTAAAAGCTTTGCCTAATCAAGTATGAATTATATTCTTAAAATTTTTTAATAAAATTTCTGAAATCTTTTTAATCTCATATAAAATAAGGCAAGAAAGTAACCAATGCCTGAAGAATCCACTTTTAGGAAATATGCATGTCCAAAACTAAAATTGTCGAGACTTTTACTTGACAATCTGTTTTGGATTTTGGTATGAAATTGCAGAATTGCACAAAACTCTAGTTGCAGAATTGCCAAACTTGAGTTTCACAAAAGCGGAATAGGGCAATTTTGCGCGAAATGACTTTTTCGAATGATTGTGCAAATTGTTGTTTTTTTCGCGCAAAACTGACTTGCAAAAAAAGAAAAATTTTGCCTTTCGTTCTGCAAAAATATTGCGAATGGAAACCCTATTTGGAACTGTAAAAAATATTTTTCAGACATATTGCTGCAGTTTGTTGTGCTAAAAAACTTAATTTATAGATGACAATTTGAAACTTTTTTAGATAAATCGAGGTCTATAGTTTTTCGAATTAAAAGCTGATGCCTTATCTTTACTTTACTAAAAGTCTTTGGCAAATAGTAATTTTTATTAAATTCAAGGTATGTATTTTTTGCAATTTTGTTCATGTTTGTCTGATTATTTTTAGTTTTAGGCATTTTACTTTTAAAAACTCAGGTTCATTTGAAGTAATAAACTGACTTTTTACCAGTAACGTTACATAATGAATTTTCCGCACTTGAATACCTTATTCAACGTAAAACTTTAGTAAATTTTAGTTAAAAAAGTAAGCTCCATTTTCCTTTTGCATTTTCTGCTTTATAAACTTTTGCAATATTGCGTTGCTATAGTAATATAATCACAATTTCTAACTTCCACTTTCATCCAAGGTAAGTACCTCTAGAGACCATTTGTTACACTTTCACTTGGTTTGAAAACTATGAGGTGACAAAAGTTTTGCTTTGAAATGTTGCAATGCATTTTAGGGAAAAAAATATTTTTTGTTAACATAACGTGTTATCTTAAATTTTCCAATATAAAGTCTTTTTCTTAGGTTACGATTTATTTAAACGTTAGAGTGATAACTTTTTTACAATATTTTACAATTGGCAATCAAGACTGTTTATTCGTTTCGTTTCTAAGAAAGATTTGAACAAATGTTCATTAAATGAGTTAAAATTCGGCAAGTCAAACCACTTTTGCATGTGGAACAGTTGTTTTAAATTATTTTACGTTAGTTTAGTATTAGTTTTTTTAATTTTTACTTAATGCAAACTGACCCTTTGGTGGATTTTCTTTTATCTAACAGAATTCATAGTTTGAAATATCTATGGTGTAAAATATTGGGTATGGGTAGCAAAGATATAGGGATTAGAAATAAAAGTTTGTCACAACTCAATTCCTTTAGACATTCTTGACTAACAGAAGTCATAGTTTGAAATGTCAAAAGTCTACAACACCAGTTTGCAAAAATATAGAGATTAGAAGATTTTAATTTGTGTTGAATGTTCAGTTTTTTTAGTTTGTTTTATATGTTACTTACAAGTGAGTAAAAAACCGGAATTAGCTTTAGTTTACAAACCACAATGAAAATGTTTTCAGGGTTCATGTTATGGGGTTAAATAATATCAAAAAAAGTAAAAATAATGCTAATTATTAGTCTGAAATAATACATCTTTGCCTAGGTATATTGACTCCACAATCAACAATGGAGGATTACTGGAACTGTAGAAACTACACTGTAGAGAGTAAACTTGGAGAATATCCAGGAGTATTCATCATCCTCACAATCCTCTTGAGCATTGGTACCTTCCTCTTCTGGGTTCTCCACTGCTACTTTAACAGTATTGAAGATCACAGAATGAACATCAACATATTTCTCAACAAACAGATAACAGAATTATTCATGGCTGAAGTCATGATAATGGTTTGTATTTTATAATGATCTTTTTAAATTTTCAACAAGAAAGGAAAATATTAGTTCCAAACTGGGTTTATGGCCGATTTCTAACACTGAGTGTGAAAAAGTTTACCTTTATAAAAATCCGGTTTTGTTTCATGTTAATTTTTGGATGCTTGAAAATTGAGATTGATTTAATCAGGAAATGTTCCAAAACTGTGGTAGCTGAAAACGCAATCACGCTTCATTAAAAACTGATGCTCACAACTTATTTGGGTCTAAAATTGATATTTTTTGTGTAAAAAGAATTAATTCTCATTTTTAATCAATATATGTTGTAGTTTTTTTCTACTCAGCTTGGATTGAAAGATTTTGTGAAAATGATTTCCCCTGTAATAACGGTTAATTGTTTAAGGGCCTACCAAGCCTCTGGAGTAGTGTGTTGGGACCAATACCTATTCTCATCGCCAAGGTTTTCCGATATGCTTTCATCATCAGTGGTGTCATCACCGCAACTCTTTTCCTATTCATCTCAACATTCAGAATCTTCTTAACATACAGGGTTAGTCTTTTTTTGTAGACAAGGAAAACAATTGTGTGTTCTTTATAGACAGGATTCTTAAACAAAAAGCAAATTTTAAAAATTAATAGAAGATTAGGTAAATGAATGCAAAAGAAGTTAATTTTTAAATTGTTGAAAATTAATTCTCATAAATAAAAGAATAAATGGAACTTACTGAAAAAAATGTCTTCCATGTTTCAAAGTTTTCTTTTATATACCATCTACTAATGTTTCTATGAAATAATCATTAATGGCTCATCAAAAAAATTCTAAATATCGTCCGTTAAAGTCATTCATAAGATTAAGATTGTGAACAAACAATAACTTAAAAAAAAACTACTGTTGGCTGCTTGGAAAGTTCTCTCAAATAAACAGATATCTGAAAAGTTGGTATTGTGAATGTTAAACAAAAGTCAGAACATGCCCAGCCCTCAGTATCGAGGATTTATAAGAAAAATTAAGAAAAATTAAGAGTTTAAAGTCTCATTTTATTAGAATGAGTGGATTATGGAGTTTGATCAAGAAAGGATGTCTAGAGGGTGCCTCTACTCAGCGAGCGGGGGAAGGCAGGCGGCCATGAGCCACCACTATTTCCCCTTCCGGGCCACATATTAGCTTTTTTCTCTTCCGGCAGCCATGAGCCACCACTATTTCCCCTTCCG
>NW_019396149.1:0-21578 GCF_000591075.1 Eurytemora carolleeae
TATAGTCATTCTGTGTAGTGTTGAAGCTTTATCAATTAAAAACAGTGCAATAATGGAACTTAAAAGAATACAATACATTGTAGAAGATTTATTCTGCTCGTACCAGCTTCAACAATTAATTTGTCAGAGTCACATATTATCTTTCAGTGCCCAGTAGTAACCAAGCTCAGAAGAGATTTTTACATTTTCAATTTTATGCCTGAATTTAAAGCCAAAGGCCCATTACCGAATGTGCGGGTTTTAAGAGCTTATCTTGGCGGAGATGGTTCTACAGGACAAACCCTGATGGTAAGAGGTAGAAAGCTGGGTAAAATGACAGGTACATGTATTACAGCTGTCCATGAGCCGCACTAGTAACATGCATTCCACGCCATATTAACTGTGAAAATGTTTATTTTTACATAAATAACAGTGTTAAATGGTCCAATGGTATACTGGTCAGGTTTTATAACCTCATTTAAAAATTAACAAAACTTGCGGAGGTGTGTACCGCTTTTCGTAAGTGCTTTGAAGGATCCCCTTTATGTATCCCCTTAGTAATGCTTTTCTGGCATACACACTGAATCCTAAAATAATTCAGGCCAGAACGGAACCACCAGATCCCATATAGACCAGGGCAAGTGGAGGAATTCAGTCCTGTTTTCATTGCATTTCAACCTACAGGTCGCTGTACTTAGTAAGTAGGTTAATTGTTAATAATAATAATAACAAGAATAATAATAGGTTTGTTTGTTTGTTTGTATGTCCAATCATAATCCTATTGGGGAACTCTGTAGCTTGGCTTTAACATTCCAAGTTAAGTGGGTCGACTTTATAGGAAAAAATCCAGACAAAGCTGGGTTTTAAACTAGTTTAATATAATGCATCCAATTTGTTTAACAAAGTAATTTATTTATTTATAATATAATAATTTATTTAAGATTACGTTTTCCAGGACTAACTGAAATTAAGAAAATTCAAGACAACATTAAAATCTTCATAATTTTTTATGTTTGTTTGATGATTTCAACAATGAACAAATTGAATTGTAAGAATATATCTTTCGATTAAAAATATGATTAAAAACATGAGCTTATATTTCTATTGTAAGTGTACTAAGAGTCTGAGTCTTGTGTAATTGACAGCCGAACTGAAAGGACCTATCATTGTAATTCAACTGACCTTCCATTTAAGAAGGTCGTGCCCGATTACCAACAGTACCCTTTTAATCTTTATATAATCAATAATGTTAAATATAGTAATTTTTCTAGATTAAAATGTATAGTTCATAAAAATTTCTCTTTGTTTTGGTAGCAAATAAATAATAAATTTTCAAAGGGATGGAGATTTATTCCTAATGCGTTCTTGATCAGACAACTTTAAAGGGTACCTTTGCGAATTGGACAAGACACTCTTAAAATGGAGAGTCACTAGTCCACTTTGAACTTATTGAAAATTCTAAAATCTAATCTTCTTAGTTCTTACCACAGCTTTACTAAGCAGAGCCTCTAGTTCGAACTGCAAACTGTCCAAATCTTCTAAACCTATGTTCTCCCCCTCCTTCAGAATACTCAGGTATCTATGGAGGAAAAACTATTATGATTAAATCACATCTAAAAAAAATTAACTATTGAATCTCCTGAGTTGTTAAAAGTTGTTACATTTTTTTGTTAAACAACCGTTGGACTAGGTCCTATCTAACTGTCCTTTTTTATTAAACTTTTCGTCTTGGACTTTAACGTGACATAGTTGCAAATTCAGAATTAGTCATTCGGAAAATACAAATTTTTCCATGACTAAATAATTAAAAGCGGGTTAGTCTGGTTTTCTCCAACCCAACATAGCTACTTGCTTTTAAAAAACAGCTTTTCTATATTTTGCTGTTTGCAAAAAAAAATTAGGATAGGTAATAGGATCAATGCAAAAAGTTGGAAAAGTATTCTGGTGTGACCTGAAGTTTATTATGAAAACTACTTGATATTTTTCAACGTACTTAGGATTTTCAACTGAGAACTGTTTAAACTCCAGAGGACAATCCTTGAGATCAATATCCTTTCCTGAACCCTTCCCTCCTCCTTTACCCTTGGTGGGGGTAGGAGCAGATCCTTTCTTCTCCTTCGTCATCTTTTATCTGAAATACTAAATCTCGAGGTGTTGACACAATGCCATCTTAGTGACGAGTTTTAAAACTGGTTTCGCGGATTACAAAGTTTAATGCTAGTGCAGAGAGTCTGCTAACTATACATTTACATCTTCATGGAATCATGAAGTTTGAGCCGATTTTGTACTTTATCCAGGTCACAGTAGCAGGGAACTAATGTTTATTACAAAGGCCAAATCAGACCAGAACACTAAATGGAGGTTTCTCACTAGATCTTATCTGACCTCTCCGTTTCCAAAATCTGAAAGAGATTCTACATCCACCTCATTTTCCCCAGCGTTGAGAGCGTTCAAAGTGACCTCCGCAGAACTGGAGGCCGAGGAATCTGAAACAATAACCATGAAAAATTCACGCAAAATATTCAGATTCTTAATGAAACTTTCTTTGATTTGTGCTAAAAAATTTAAATATAAAAAAACGCATTAAAATAATAATTTTATTCATAACCATGCTCAATGCTCAATGCTCATTTAAATAGCATTTTCTTGTTACTATTTGAAAAGCTCATTAACTAAAAGAATAACTATTGAAATCATATATTTAACTCTTTGACGACTTAAAAAATCACCAAATCGCAACTTTTTAAAAACAACTTATTTAGAGTTTGTTGAAATTCAGAAGCCTACAGTTAGTCAAAAAATATCAAGTTTAAAGAATCAGTGAAAAAGTTGAAAAAGTATTCCACTGTGACCTTCTGTAATTGTCTATGAAAGCTTACTTTGCATAAGTTTGTTGCTCTGCTGTTGAGAGTTAACGCTATGAACTGCTATCCCCGCCTCGTCAAATGCTTTCTTCTGCAGCGCTGCTCTAATCTGATGAACTGTTCGCTGCTTGATAGTCTCGGAGATGGTGTTGAGGTTCTCAGCGAAGGAGCGGACGGCTCGGTGCATCATTGCCACCTCCTCCTCGGTCCACTAGAATATACATCTTTTATTCTTAAAAGGGACTGCCCTTGTTATTTCCCAACGGTAACCTTAAAACCTTTATTTGATCAATAATGGTAAGATAGATAGATAGATAGATATATATTTGACTAAATATTTATCTAAAAACAATTTAAATTTCACAGTTTTTACATTTTAATTTAGCCAGGGCCTCTCTAACCATTGTTGGTTGTTTTGAATGAGAGGCCCTTCTGCAGCGATACATCCATGTTCAATTTAAATAAAACCAAAGTATTTAATCTTTTCTCGCTTTAAAAGTGTTTAATTGATACATTATACTCCTACATTACAAAAGCATAAATAAAGTCACGTTAAGACACAAGACAGAAATTAAAATAATTTTCAAAGAGAAAACAATGGATAGCTCATTCATTATTGATCAGACAAGGCCGTTAGGACCCTGATATGTCACTCGACAGATGGAGGATCACTTGCAATAACAGTCCCTTTAACTGGGAACTTAATTACTGCTGCCTTAAATACTGCTACCTTTGCTGATGCTCCCCCTGTGTTCTGTTGAGCTGCTTGAAGCTGCATGGTAAGCTCACCAAGCTTCTCAAAAGCTTCCCCTGCGGATGTAAATATTTCTCCAACCTTTGCCGCGCTGGTCATTCTGTACAGTTTATAATAGCAGTCTGTAATAATGTAAAGGTGGTAGCAACATTTGTTAAATAAATGCATTACATTTTTATAGAGAGTTTGAGAAGAAAGAAGTTAATGGGATTGGAATAAAGGTAATAATTAAAAATCAACGATTGAATTAACAGCTGACAGCCTAGGAAGAGGAAAAGTTTGTAAAAATAAATACGGGTATTACAGGATTAAAATGAGAAATCCAGTGTTTATTGTGACACTATGTACATTGTACATTGTACATTTTACAATGTCAAATGACAAAAAAATTTTGTAAAAGGAATTGAGTTTTTGGTCACAAACTCTGATTTTCTAATTTCAATATCCTTGCAACCCAATTTCGTAGACCTTAGATATGAATTCTGTTAGATCAAATAATGTTAGTTTGCAATATCAAAGTTTTACATCATCAGGTTGCAAAGATATAGGGATTCAAAAAATTAAATTTGTGGCAAAGACTCAATCTCTTTACAAAAAAAAATACCAAGTTTTTAGTTTTTAATCAAATTACTTACTATCCTCCCCCTCCATGTCAGCTGGGTCCAAGATACCGGACTCCTCAAGCTCCTATATATATTTAAATCAAATCAATTGAATCGAATCAAAACAAATCGAATCGAATCAAAATCAAAACACACATGCAGGGATGAAAAAACAACCAGGCTGAAAAAACATAGGTATATATTTTGTTAAAAATCACACCCAATTAAAAAATGGATATATTCTTCCAGCAGTAACCAGTTAACACTACAGAGTAACGTACGGAAACACATCTTCTAATTCTTTTAATCTCAGAATTAGGAGTAGTATTTCAGTTCGAGGGAAAATATGCCAGTTAATGTCCATTTTATCCTCTTGTTACTCAATTCCCAAGGGAGAGGTGATTCTCTAAAATAAAGCCTGGCAAAAAATCCATGCAGACGCAATTTAAGATGTATTTACTTTAATCAAGATCAAGAAAGAGAAAAGTTTAACTGGCTTTGGTTAACCACAAGGATTCACCAAATAGCTTAAAATCAATAAGAAGTACGATCAAGACCAAGATGAATGATGGTTCATATCAACAAAACATTATAAAATGAAGCAATAAATCAAAATTCAATGAAAAATAATAAACTTAAACCACTGATAATGTTTCCAATTGGTATATGATAACCAAATATTCATCATTCCGTGGAAATCAAGTCCTAGCCAATAAAAGTTGTAGAACCTTTTGAATATTTTTCTCTAGTGATTCCTCTCCTGCTACCCTGAGGGACTGGATAAATGAGTTCCTTGAACCTGTCTGCTCTCCTCCTCCCCCGGAGATCCTATCCGTCCCGTCCTCCCCAGAGTTACTGTTCTCCTCCATTAGAACCTGAACCATTGAATATACATATACATACCAGTGCCCGGCGTCGTTGCCCGTGGAATTTTAAAAAGAGCTTTATTACATAGATTAGTTATAAACAGAGATGGTTTCATTCTTGGATTTTAGAGGGATTAATCTGCTGAACAATTCAGAGATGATTTCAAGGATGTACGAAGAGAGGAAGACTAAAGCTTCAAATAATTCCAGAAGAAATTCTGAGTCGAAGCAATACTTAATCCTTATACATAAAACTTAAAAATTAAAGTAGGTGTAATGTAAAAGAATGGTTAAAATTAATCTAATAGGTTCTGCAATATGAGATTAATATTACTGACTAGATATTTATATTCCATTATTACCCGGTTTAAAACAAGTCCAAAGCCACCTACACCTAGCCTATTCAAAGTCTATTTTTAAGGTCGAAGGCCTACCAGATTTTGCTGGTTAATTAAAGAAGGAAAACATATGTAAAGCTAAATAACAATAACAATATGTGGTTGTGCGGTATGTTTATTGTTTATGTTTATGTTAAAATGCCTTAAAGGATCCTCTCTAAGAATATTATTTTTTTTTCAATATTTTTTTCTAAACTATTTTTTTTCTGAACTATTTTTCCACGGGCAACGCCGGGCCCTTCAGCTAGTTTTTAATAATAAGACAAACAAACTTTATTCCATAAGATTTTAAAGGCTGTTTTCTTTCTTTTTAGCAATTTAAATTTTGTCTCATTTTTATCTTTTTCGAATGTTTATTTTTGTTCCCTTACCTGAACTAATCGTTGAGTCAGCTCACCAAATGGAGTTGAATCACTTTTAACTTCCTTCCGTGTTGCCTAACAGTAAATAAATTAAAAATAAAAGATACAACAGATCGCAATTTAATGCTATGCAATACTAAGAATTTTAGAGCTGTAACTCTGATTTTTCTATTAAAATATCTTTTCATTGTCATAAAAGGTTTTATTCTTATTTTGGAGACAATCGGTAAAAAGGCCTAAAAATGAAAATATATTTGGTAATGGGTATAAAGCTTAGAAAACAAAAATGAATTACAATATTACAAATAAATTTCTTAAGCTTACCGCTGCAAGAAAATCTTTTGAATCTTCTGACTTTATCTTTTCTCCAGTTTCATTTCCCTTCTCTTTTTCATTCTCTAGATCTTCTTTAGCCCATCTACAATTTTAGTGATCATTGATGCAGTAAACCAAGGAAAATAACCAACTGTTTTTGTTATGTGTACAAATTCAAAGCAATTTTCATGATTTGGGGGGATGAAAATTAAAAAGTTTTACATCTAGTGGCAAGACAAGTTTTGATTTAAATAATCCCAAAAAATAAATTCCTAAAATATTCCTTTAAGATGATTAATTTTTAACCTGATGGCATAGTGCTGTCCAAGAGGTGGAATTTTGAAGTATTCATTCATATCACCATAACCCTGAATTAAACTCATCAAATACGTGACCAATTATAAATTTCAATTTTTTAATTAGAGTTTGGTGAACCTGCCAACTTTAGACTGCCTATACATTGAGGTTCTCAATCAAATGAAATCTTGGTTGTTTTAAAAAAAACTTGACGCATAAAAATTGAAGAAAGACTTGGTTATCCTGGAAACCCTGGAATACGTCTGACTAACTTTACCAAGAGTTTACCTTGATTAAATCTTCTAAAAATCTGACATCATCATGTTGTATAGGAGCACAGTATGGTTCAACAAAATTCCAGAATCTAACAAAAATTAAAAGATTAGGAATAGAACTAAGGGATTATAAACGTAGAGTTAAGTAACCCTTGGCTTGAAGATATGTCCGATTTACAACGGATCCCTTTAAGTTAAAAGCAGTTCTTATAATCCGGATTAAGGATCTAGACCAGAATCAGCAAAAATATTCAGATCCACGGATCTGGATCCGAGTATAATATTAACTAAAACCTGCTAAAAAAGCTAAAAAAAACCTCTTTGCCCTATTTACACGAATCTCAACTGTCGACTGTAGAGAATAATAAAAACCACCATATCTTTGTATAGTTCTTCAGGCTTCATTAGAATAAACTACGCAAAAAATAAGTAAATCTTAATGACATCAACATGCAGATTGCAAGGGGTGTATATTTTAGAGTATTTAACAAAAATCAAATTCTTCTTTACCTATTGGGAGTTTCATTTTTAGGAATAAACTGTTTCTTTGGTTCAGGAGCAGGAGGTTTAATCTGTTCATTCTCCAGGGGGTCGTGGGGCTCAACCTCAGGTTTAGATTTACCAGGTCTAAGTTCACCAACTTTACCAGAGCTTAGCTTTAACTTCTTGGCAGAGTTTCCGTCCCGTCCTGATCCTCGTTTCCCAGGGGACCCGGGATTCTAAGATAAAATAAGATTTTTATTGATAAAAATACATAAAACAGTTGAAATGTTACAGGCACAGAATGTGCAACTATTTATTTATTGCTGACATATATGTACTGTAGCAATTCGGAGATTCGCTAAAGAATTATGCTATTTTATTTCTCTTGTCAAATCAAACCAATCCTATCCGTTCCTACCCTATTCAATTCTTTCCTATCCTATTCTATTTTTCGCTATTCTATCCTATCCCAGCTTATTCTATCCTAATCTATTCTATCCTAATCTATTTAACTTAATCAATTTTACTCTAATCAATTTTACCCTTATCAATTTTACTCTAATCTATTTTACCCTTTCCTATTCTTTTCCTATTCCTTTCCTATTCCTTTCCTATTCCCTTCCTATATATATCTTTTTATACCCTTCTCTATCCTACTCTATCATTTTCTATTGTATTCTTTCCTATAATTTTATATCCTTCTCTATTTCATTTAATCCTACTCTATCTACAGATCAGATAGTATAGAATCATCACTGACGCGGACTGCCCTGCCTGAGGGACTTGAAAGGGATTAACTAGTCATACAGTTGCATATAGCTGTATATTTTGAGTTAATCAATCAACCAGTAGAAATTGGGGTTGTTGTATATTTCCACAGTGTGTCAAGAGGTTCCGGGGAGGGAGCTTGGCTATAACTTAGGGTAAGTAATTATGGAAATAAAAATAATTTAATTCTTTAAGCCCACTGTGCTATTTTACATAAACGTTGCGGTGCGTATAAACTTCAGTCAGTGAGGGATCTATACTTCTTGATTTAACTTTGCTCATCAGCAACAAAACAAACTACGTTTCAAAGTAGTGTAACTAAGAATCTTTGATACCATCATCAAAATAAACCTATTGAAATTAAATCGGTAAATCAAAATGTAAATTACCTCAAACTCCTGAAGCAGTAAGGACACGAATGTTAATATTTTTTCATTATGATATTTTAAACTTACTGATGTATATTTTATTTATAATATTTTTTTATTCATTCATTCTTCCATGTTTGTTATTTAAATAAAGACGAAAAACAAAATTCTAAAAAAAAAGATATTGTAAAAAAATGATTAACCATTGTAAAAAACAACAGGAACAATTTTGATTTTTAATTAATGTAATTTATTTCACCTTTTTCATCTTTCCTTTGTGCTTCTCGATGTTCTGCAATATTTCACTTTCATCCCTCAGATACCTTTTTCTAACCTAAATTAAAAATACACTTAAAAGTCGCATTCCTATTAAACTTTCTTATTACACATATTAGTATTATTATTAGCAGACAACCCATCATTGTCAATGAAATGGGGGCCGACACTTATCGCCACCGAAGTGTTTGCATAAGTATGTCAAAAAGTGTTAAGTTATGCACCTTGGTAAAAAGAATAAATATATCAGTTAACCAAGAACGTGATATTGGTGTGCTGGTTGAGAGCAGTGTGCTGAAAGCGTTGGTAGTTTTAGGACAAATAACTAGAGCTTTTCAATACAGGGACCGATTTACATTCCTGAAACTTTGTGTTCAATTTGTACGGTGTCATCTGGAATTTGCATCCCCAGTCTGGTAACCCCCTGGCATATCGGAGACATTGAGATCAGCTAGAGAAGGTTCAAAGACGTGCCGTGAACTTCATCACAAGTTTAAAGGGTGTGACTTATGAGGACAAGCTTAAAGAACTAGAGATACTTTCCCTAGTCGATAGAAGGTCCAGAGCTGACCTCATCCAGGTCTTTAAGATCCTGAAAGGTATCGACGATGTTGACAGTTCTTCTTGGTCAGGAACCTCAAAGATTAACCAGGAACACCAGCTACCATGGAAACCTTGTAGCAACCAGGTCAAAGTCTGACATCAGACTTAACTTTTTCACAAATAGAATTGTCTCCAGATGGAATGGACTCCCAACAGACGTCAAGGACTCCAGAACCTTAAACATTTTCAAATCCAAACTTGACAAAATGTTTAAATAATCTGACCCCTATACTTGTGTATTTGAGTAATGTGCCGAGATACCCAAATGCAGACGAGAACCAGGCAGATCAGAACACTACTCTGGAGGACATGGACTAATATTCCTATCATACTCCTACCTGGAGTCCTTGGAATTCCATCACAAGTAAACAAGTGCAAAGCAGTCTGCTTTGTCGTTAGTGAACACATTAAATTATTCTATATTAAATGGATCCGTGTACACTTTAAATACTTCTTTATTAAGAGGGTCTACATTAAGAGGATCAGTAAACACTTTAAATGATTCTATATTAAGAGGATCTATATTAAGAGAATCTATATTAAGAGGATCAGTGAACACTTTAAATGATTCTATATTAAGAGGATCAGTAAACACTTAAAATGATTCTACATTAAGAGGGATCAGTGAACATTTTAAATAATTCTATATTAAGAGGGATCAGTGAACATTTTAAATAATTCTATATTTAGAGGTTCACTGTACACTTTAAATAATTCTATATTAAGAGGTTCACTGTACACTGAAATCCATAGATTTCCCCGGTCCAGGGGGGCTGATCCCCCATAGCCCCCCCCCTGAATACGCCTCTGATACTAAATTACGTTACATAGGATTTGGTGAAAGGGTAGTTTCTCGTATAAGTATGTATTCAGTTCGTATAAGCCTTGACTATGTATTATCGGAACCACTCTATTTCACTCAAGGTGTAAAATTACAGAATTCCAAAGTAGGGGTAAAGACAGACGCAGAATTAATTACAACCCTGTATTTTGCTGATGATAAATCATTAAACTAGTAGACATTTTTTTCAAAGATAATAAAATAAGTTTAGCAAAAAGTAAGACTTCCGTCGTTTCAAATGCAACATATGATGTAAGCTGGCTCATCAATGATGAAATAATTTAGGAAGCATTAAGAGCTAATTATTTAGGAGTTAATATCAAGATAAGAGGACGAACTATGATCGGCTAGTATGAAGACATAATGATAAGAAGAGCTAGGAGCTATGTCAACTTAATAATGAATCTGAACAGGGGGGGGGGGGGCTAGATAAAGCGCTTATAGTCATTCTGTGTAGTGTTGAAGCTTTATCAATTAAAAACAGTGCAATAATGGAACTTAAAAGAATACAATACATTGTAGAAGATTTATTCTGCTCGTACCAGCTTCAACAATTAATTTGTCAGAGTCACATATTATCTTTCAGTGCCCAGTAGTAACCAAGCTCAGAAGAGATTTTTACATTTTCAATTTTATGCCTGAATTTAAAGCCAAAGGCCCATTACCGAATGTGCGGGTTTTAAGAGCTTATCTTGGCGGAGATGGTTCTACAGGACAAACCCTGATGGTAAGAGGTAGAAAGCTGGGTAAAATGACAGGTACATGTATTACAGCTGTCCATGAGCCGCACTAGTAACATGCATTCCACGCCATATTAACTGTGAAAATGTTTATTTTTACATAAATAACAGTGTTAAATGGTCCAATGGTATACTGGTCAGGTTTTATAACCTCATTTAAAAATTAACAAAACTTGCGGAGGTGTGTACCGCTTTTCGTAAGTGCTTTGAAGGATCCCCTTTATGTATCCCCTTAGTAATGCTTTTCTGGCATACACACTGAATCCTAAAATAATTCAGGCCAGAACGGAACCACCAGATCCCATATAGACCAGGGCAAGTGGAGGAATTCAGTCCTGTTTTCATTGCATTTCAACCTACAGGTCGCTGTACTTAGTAAGTAGGTTAATTGTTAATAATAATAATAACAAGAATAATAATAGGTTTGTTTGTTTGTTTGTATGTCCAATCATAATCCTATTGGGGAACTCTGTAGCTTGGCTTTAACATTCCAAGTTAAGTGGGTCGACTTTATAGGAAAAAATCCAGACAAAGCTGGGTTTTAAACTAGTTTAATATAATGCATCCAATTTGTTTAACAAAGTAATTTATTTATTTATAATATAATAATTTATTTAAGATTACGTTTTCCAGGACTAACTGAAATTAAGAAAATTCAAGACAACATTAAAATCTTCATAATTTTTTATGTTTGTTTGATGATTTCAACAATGAACAAATTGAATTGTAAGAATATATCTTTCGATTAAAAATATGATTAAAAACATGAGCTTATATTTCTATTGTAAGTGTACTAAGAGTCTGAGTCTTGTGTAATTGACAGCCGAACTGAAAGGACCTATCATTGTAATTCAACTGACCTTCCATTTAAGAAGGTCGTGCCCGATTACCAACAGTACCCTTTTAATCTTTATATAATCAATAATGTTAAATATAGTAATTTTTCTAGATTAAAATGTATAGTTCATAAAAATTTCTCTTTGTTTTGGTAGCAAATAAATAATAAATTTTCAAAGGGATGGAGATTTATTCCTAATGCGTTCTTGATCAGACAACTTTAAAGGGTACCTTTGCGAATTGGACAAGACACTCTTAAAATGGAGAGTCACTAGTCCACTTTGAACTTATTGAAAATTCTAAAATCTAATCTTCTTAGTTCTTACCACAGCTTTACTAAGCAGAGCCTCTAGTTCGAACTGCAAACTGTCCAAATCTTCTAAACCTATGTTCTCCCCCTCCTTCAGAATACTCAGGTATCTATGGAGGAAAAACTATTATGATTAAATCACATCTAAAAAAAATTAACTATTGAATCTCCTGAGTTGTTAAAAGTTGTTACATTTTTTTGTTAAACAACCGTTGGACTAGGTCCTATCTAACTGTCCTTTTTTATTAAACTTTTCGTCTTGGACTTTAACGTGACATAGTTGCAAATTCAGAATTAGTCATTCGGAAAATACAAATTTTTCCATGACTAAATAATTAAAAGCGGGTTAGTCTGGTTTTCTCCAACCCAACATAGCTACTTGCTTTTAAAAAACAGCTTTTCTATATTTTGCTGTTTGCAAAAAAAAATTAGGATAGGTAATAGGATCAATGCAAAAAGTTGGAAAAGTATTCTGGTGTGACCTGAAGTTTATTATGAAAACTACTTGATATTTTTCAACGTACTTAGGATTTTCAACTGAGAACTGTTTAAACTCCAGAGGACAATCCTTGAGATCAATATCCTTTCCTGAACCCTTCCCTCCTCCTTTACCCTTGGTGGGGGTAGGAGCAGATCCTTTCTTCTCCTTCGTCATCTTTTATCTGAAATACTAAATCTCGAGGTGTTGACACAATGCCATCTTAGTGACGAGTTTTAAAACTGGTTTCGCGGATTACAAAGTTTAATGCTAGTGCAGAGAGTCTGCTAACTATACATTTACATCTTCATGGAATCATGAAGTTTGAGCCGATTTTGTACTTTATCCAGGTCACAGTAGCAGGGAACTAATGTTTATTACAAAGGCCAAATCAGACCAGAACACTAAATGGAGGTTTCTCACTAGATCTTATCTGACCTCTCCGTTTCCAAAATCTGAAAGAGATTCTACATCCACCTCATTTTCCCCAGCGTTGAGAGCGTTCAAAGTGACCTCCGCAGAACTGGAGGCCGAGGAATCTGAAACAATAACCATGAAAAATTCACGCAAAATATTCAGATTCTTAATGAAACTTTCTTTGATTTGTGCTAAAAAATTTAAATATAAAAAAACGCATTAAAATAATAATTTTATTCATAACCATGCTCAATGCTCAATGCTCATTTAAATAGCATTTTCTTGTTACTATTTGAAAAGCTCATTAACTAAAAGAATAACTATTGAAATCATATATTTAACTCTTTGACGACTTAAAAAATCACCAAATCGCAACTTTTTAAAAACAACTTATTTAGAGTTTGTTGAAATTCAGAAGCCTACAGTTAGTCAAAAAATATCAAGTTTAAAGAATCAGTGAAAAAGTTGAAAAAGTATTCCACTGTGACCTTCTGTAATTGTCTATGAAAGCTTACTTTGCATAAGTTTGTTGCTCTGCTGTTGAGAGTTAACGCTATGAACTGCTATCCCCGCCTCGTCAAATGCTTTCTTCTGCAGCGCTGCTCTAATCTGATGAACTGTTCGCTGCTTGATAGTCTCGGAGATGGTGTTGAGGTTCTCAGCGAAGGAGCGGACGGCTCGGTGCATCATTGCCACCTCCTCCTCGGTCCACTAGAATATACATCTTTTATTCTTAAAAGGGACTGCCCTTGTTATTTCCCAACGGTAACCTTAAAACCTTTATTTGATCAATAATGGTAAGATAGATAGATAGATAGATATATATTTGACTAAATATTTATCTAAAAACAATTTAAATTTCACAGTTTTTACATTTTAATTTAGCCAGGGCCTCTCTAACCATTGTTGGTTGTTTTGAATGAGAGGCCCTTCTGCAGCGATACATCCATGTTCAATTTAAATAAAACCAAAGTATTTAATCTTTTCTCGCTTTAAAAGTGTTTAATTGATACATTATACTCCTACATTACAAAAGCATAAATAAAGTCACGTTAAGACACAAGACAGAAATTAAAATAATTTTCAAAGAGAAAACAATGGATAGCTCATTCATTATTGATCAGACAAGGCCGTTAGGACCCTGATATGTCACTCGACAGATGGAGGATCACTTGCAATAACAGTCCCTTTAACTGGGAACTTAATTACTGCTGCCTTAAATACTGCTACCTTTGCTGATGCTCCCCCTGTGTTCTGTTGAGCTGCTTGAAGCTGCATGGTAAGCTCACCAAGCTTCTCAAAAGCTTCCCCTGCGGATGTAAATATTTCTCCAACCTTTGCCGCGCTGGTCATTCTGTACAGTTTATAATAGCAGTCTGTAATAATGTAAAGGTGGTAGCAACATTTGTTAAATAAATGCATTACATTTTTATAGAGAGTTTGAGAAGAAAGAAGTTAATGGGATTGGAATAAAGGTAATAATTAAAAATCAACGATTGAATTAACAGCTGACAGCCTAGGAAGAGGAAAAGTTTGTAAAAATAAATCATGTTATTTTACTGCGACAAGTAACACCCTCATCATAAATGAAATGTTTCCTCTGGATGAACGGAATTTAAATTGTTTAATTGTTAAATTAGGTCTATTGACGAAAAATCTATGATTAATTATCTGAAGGGATTAATGAATTTTTTCGGTAGCGGAAAGGTAGAACAATTTGGCGTCTAATCTTTCATTTTCTCCTCCAAAGCTTCAAAAACATTTAAAATAAATAGTAAATACTAATGAAAAAGTATTAAAATCGTGATCACAGAACTGTGTTTGGTTGATATCTTTTGTTATACAGTGTGCCACATTGTAGAATGTAAATTGTACATTGTTCAACGTTCATGCACAACAAGTTTAGAGTTGGTTAAATGAACAGCTGTTGAACTAAGCCTTCTTTGCTGGTTTCTTGAGATGATGATAGTTAGGTAGAACCTTGGATAAGAAATCTATTTGGAGGATTTGTGAAACAGGTTTATCTCCCGCCTTTCTTCTTCTATACAACCATATTCTAGTTAAATAACACACCAACAGATGGCGGGGGGGATTCCTGATATTTGTTTTATACATGGTTATTTGCATATTTCATAACCGGACTCCCTTCAAATATTCTTTTACTTAACATAAGATGTGTTAACGCTCATGATTGAGGATATAATGTAACTAAACTAGAAACAAGAAACTAAATATAAAAATAATGGAGTGTAAGTAACGATATGTTCCTGAAACTAGAAACTAAATATAAAAATAATGGAGTGTAAGGAAAAGATATGTTTCTGAAACTAGAAACTAAATATAAAAATAATAGAGTGTAAGAAAAAGATGTGCCTGAAACCAGAAACTAAATATAAAAATAATGGAGTGTAAGTAAAAGTTATGTTCCTGAAACTAGAATCTAAATATAAAAATAATGGAGTGTAAGTAACGATTTGTTCCTGAAACTCTTGACTAAATATAAAAATAATGGAGTGTAAGTAAAAGATATGCTTCTGAAAGTAGAAACTAAATATAAAATAATGGAGTGCAAGTCAAAGATATGTTCCTGAAAGCAGAAACTAAATATAAAAATAATGGAGTGTAAGTAAAAGTTATGTTCCTGAAATTAGAAACTAAATATAAAAATAATGGAGTGTAAGTAACGATATGTTCCTGAAACTCTTGACTAAATATAAAAATAATGGAGTGTAAGTAAAAGATATGTTCTTGAAACTAGAAACTAAATAAAAAAATAATGGAGTGTAAGGAAAAGATATGTTCTTGAAACTAGAAACTAAATATAAAAATAATGGAGTGAAAATAAAAGATATGTGCCTGAAACTATAAACTAAATATAAAAATAATGGAGTGAAAGTAAAAGAAATTAGGAAATAATTCTACAAATAATTGAGTTAATGTAAAGGGAGTGTGCATGATACTAGAAAATGGTTCCTGCAATCGCCACCGTAAACAACTATATTTTCCTCCAAGGTTTCCTCGGTAGTAAGCCTAAATAATATCACGATTCATAACAAAACAAAATGGATGAAAAATGCTCTCAAGATAGAAATGTGATAAAATAACCCACAATGATGAGACTGTAAAGACGACCTGTAACTTTAAAAATATAATGATCTCAATGTAATTGCAGACTTTTGTCTTGAATAATTCTCATCCTCTGTTGCAGAAAAATAAACTAAAGTTGAAGAATGTGTGATTTGCTTGTTGCTAATAACATGAAATGAAATTCTGTTTTACAAGGGTAAAAAAATGTATAAATAAACACCATGATGTATACAAATAATGATTGAACGAGTAAATGACTACATTTTTGAGAAAATGAGAAAACGACGTTTCCGATGAATAAACGAATAACAGAATAAATGAGTTAATGAATAAATGAATAAACTAATAAACGAATTAAAGGAAAAACTAAATGAATAAGCGATTAAAATCATAACAGAATAAGTGAACAAAAGCCTAAATGTATGACCTGCATCCTGCTCCCACTATGCATCCATTAGATAGATTGGTTAACCTGCCGATACTACTCTTTGACTCAACCACATTATTATCACCAATCCTCAAGCTCAATATTTCACTGCCAACCTGAAGAAACAACAAGGTTTTATAAAAATTTTTTTTTAATTATTTGGCCATTAAATAAAATAAAAATTGCAATTAAATTAAGCCGGGGTCGGAACTTTTGAATAAGATAAGCAGACATCTTTAACGCCAGATCTCTACGGCGAAAACTTTAAATTTAACAAACAGCTGGCTCGTTTTCATAAGATCTTTTATTAACTGTCATCAGATTTGTGTGGCTGCTGATTGGTCAGACCATTAAAAATATCTGAAAAATGTTCACTAAATCCGTCGGACGAAATAAGAATGGATTATTGCTTCCGTGTTCCGATTTCTGTAAAAAGTTCAACTAACCTCAAAAACATTATTATTCCCGATAATCATGACAGATGTGTTCCCACTTTCAGATCCATCTTCATCCTCATCCTTGATTGTTATTAGTATTAGGAGAATTTTTGTTAAATGCCCCCGCCCCTTTTCCTCCTCCGTCCAAAGTTTAAAGCCAAAATATGAAAAATTATAACGCTAGAAACTATTTCATATATTATCTAAATAAAAATGTTTGCTTTTGTTATAAAACGTATCTCCACCCTTCCTCAAACATAGTAATCAATGTAAATAAACTTGAAAGTTAAATTTATAACTTACCTTTGTTTCTTTAACATTCATGATCTCACATTGTTCCTCTATCAGATTATTTTCTCCTATGATGTAAATAAAATAAATATAATTATCTTACTGTTAGTGTTCGACACTTTAAGCCTTAATTAAAGATAATTAACAAGTTTAAATCATTGCTGTTAAAAATCAGCAATGAGAAGCTATTGTCGTAAAATTAAAAACTGAGTAATAATTTTCTTCATTTTTCTACCTATTATTATTGGCCCGGCCTCTGCAATTATTCTTGCTTTAGGATGTATTACAGTTTTAGCTCCGATGGTTATGTCTCCTGTAATATACATTATACATACACGGATCAGTTTTCCAATTGTGTTTATATTTACAAGTAAAACATAGAATTGCATGCATAATATCAGTAACTTAAACAAAAGCGCTAGGGATCAGAATTCTTTAGATTCACAATACTTAAGCCAGGAGGATCAAGGTCTGCAAAAATATGCAGATCTCCAGATCTAGACAAGTGGCAAAATATCAACCAAAACAGCAAGAACAATTTTTTGCTCTTAAAAACACATTTTGAGTGTATACTAAAGAGATCTCATAAAAACCTGTAGCTTATCAATGGTAAATCAAGTTTCAACCAAAAATAGCGAAAAAAGAACAACTTAATTTAGCAAAACTTTAAGAAACTTTCAAGAACAAAACAACAAACAAGCAGTCAACCATCAGTCAGTAGAAGTCAGGGCTGAGCCTCCGTTATAAATAATCATAAATCCGATTATTATTGTTGCAAATGATTACGATACAGGTCCAGTGTGAACAATTGTCAATGTTAAGACCTATTTTACAAAACGGATCCGAATCAAAATTAAATATCTGAGCCCTGATATTATAGATTTTTACCTCTTAGATCGCATTCGTTGCAAACAACAGCTCCCAGTGCAATCTTTATATTCGACTTTGCGCTCATTCTGTAAATCTGTAAGGAGCAATGTTCAATCTATCAATTAACCCACATTTTCCTATCAACAAATCAAGATGTGAGAGATATGGGGCATTCAACCATCATTCCGAAGGAGTCGTGGCAAAGAAAATGGATTTGAACTAATTCAAACATATCACTGTCAAAGGTGAGGGGTTGGTGGGTTTGATTAGGACATGGGATTAAGTCCGCTTTTGAATTTGTTTCTCTTTACTGATGAAGTCTTTCTGTTGGTGAAAAAGTAAATAATTAATGACTATCGTATAGTGACCCCCAACATGCTGACCGCTTGGGCTGCAATCTCTTGATGAATGAGGGTGACCTCTGCTTGGGTTAGAACCTTGTTCATATGCCTGATTATTAAAACTCAAAATTGGAATGGGCTACAAAGGCCAGGTTTTGTTTATTTTTCTTGCGCCTTCCTAGGTTTGAACAGAATTTTCAGCTTAAATTTATAGACTTGGTCTAAATTGTTAAAAGTTAATACATTTGTGATTTAATGAATCAACAGGCACTTATACAGGAGGCAGAAATTCAGTGATTTGGTTCCCTATTTATTTGAGATTTATTCCTGTAGGTTATCCGGTAACAATGGGAGTGTAGTTCTTTCTTCTTATTATAGAAATTATCCACAAGTTGAACCTAAACATAAAAATGAACTAAAACAGGGTTTAGAGCTTTTGTGTTGTTAATCTGGGCTTGGATCAAGCAGATATCCAAATTATTTTTCGTCCTAAGGATTAGATTAAATCCTGTGATTTAAAAATAATCTAAAAATTGACTAGGTGGATATCAATGTTAAGATTTATAGATTAGCTCAATCTTACAAAGAAAATGTTTCGACCTCAGACCACTAAAAAATTATTGGATTCTTTAAATATTTGCTCTACATTTATGTTTATTATTAACCACTCAGAACATGAAAACATCTTAGAACTGCAGAGCATCTAAGATGAGGAGATTTTTATACTGTCTCCACCTAAGAAAACTCAGTCTCAGGTCTTTATGGAATTTTAAGTTAAGGGGGATCCAGAGAAGGTTGTGGAAAAAGCACCTCAAGGCTGGAAGGAAGAGCTGAGGTGAAGTTAAATCCTAAGATTAAAGGAGAAAAGGAGAAAGAAGTGAAGTAAGGAGAAAAAAGTTTTAAGGGTACAATCAAGGGAATGTTCACAAAGATTACAAAAAGACTGGCGGAGAAGGTCAGCTCAGGCGATAATAGGAAGACAAAATTTGTCAGATCTGCAGCCAAATTATTCATCCTGACTTTATTACATTATACAGTCAGCATTCCCTGGCCAGCGATGAACTAACTTTACAGTTTTCAGATCCAGAACTAATAATCCAGTTGTCAAATTTTGAGGATAAACCTTAAGTTAATCTCTCTAACTATCAAGTGTGTGTTGAAGGTAATCTTTTGAACTATCAAGTGTTTGATGAAGAGGGTCACCTTGTTTCTGGGACACCGGAGAATGGAGGGAAAAACATGTTCGGTGAACATGGGGAAAGGTCACCATTTAAGATCCTATGTGATGACCTCATGGTGGAACTCTGGGTTTGATGGAGGAGAAAACATGTTAATAGGATTCAGTACTCAGGATGCAAACTTTTACTTGAAGGAACCTCATCCAAACTATAAGCCTTGTGAACAAAATTTAAGAGTTATGGATTTTAACAAAAGACTAAGTACCTGATGTAATTTTAATTACTGAGACCTGGTGTAATGAAGAAGTGTCTAATGCCTTATTGAATATTCCTGGATATTGTATTGAACCTGAGCTGAGACTGAACCAAACGGACACTTTAAATGGTATAAGAGGTGGTTTGATTGTTTAGGTACTAAAAATTTCATTTCAGTTTCTAGACGTAAACCAATTAATCACCAATGGATGACTAAGAATGTTAAAAGACTGGTTAAAACAAAGCAGAGGCATTATAACCTGTACATGCATACTAGATCTCCTCTACATTTTGATCAATTTAAACAATCCCAGAAAAAGTGTAAAAATATATTTTGAGAGGAAAATAGCCAAAAGTGGGAATAAAAGACCCTTTTTTACTAACGAGAACCTTACAACTGTGCCAGATTGTCCCTCCATAAATGATCTATACACTGTTGAAGAAATATTTTTTGATGTGGAAATAGTAAAGACCAAAATTAAAAATCTGAAAGTAATCTCTAGTTCAGGACCTGACGAAATTTCCAGTAAGTTTTTAACCGTTCACCAAGAGGCCAGTCATTACCACTGGATTGGAAGCTGGAAAATGTTACACCTATATTTAAAAAAGGTTCTTAAAACTTACCAGAAAATTATCAACCTATATCTCTTTCTAACATCTTTATTTACAATCGACAGGTTGTTTGTATGTATAAATTCTCTAACTAGTTTGCCATTCCAGTTGATATCCTTATTGTTCCGTGGTATTCCTTGGCTGTCGTTACCCACATGGGCGTTGAAATCCCCTGCCAATAAAGTGCAGTATCCCTGCTCTTTAAGTGTATCAAGTTCAGTTTGAATCAGGAATGGCCTTGACAGAGCAGTAGCAGCACATGCTCTGTGGGAAAGATGTGCAATTCCAGCAATACTATACTGTTCAGAGGCAATGGTGCTTTCTAAGGGAGTCCTAAAGAATCTAGACAGTATCCAACACATGGTTGCTAGGTACATTTTGCAGCTACCCAAATCCTAGGCCCGCATTTCAGGGTCACTAGATGCTGGGTTTATGCAAATGAAAGATAGAGTTATGACACGTACAGGGATGTTTGTATGGAATATTCTGAACAAGAAGCACAACAAAATCCTCAAAGCTGTGTTTGAGTCAGTAATGAGGTCTCTGTTAGATTCATGGGGCCCTTGTTATTTCCCAACGGTAACCTTAAAACCTTTATTTGATCAATAATGGTAAGATAGATATATATTTGACTAAATATTTATTTAAAAACAATGAAATTCATCATCGGCTTGTAGACGGGTGAATACTATACATATACATCCTAGCTCTATTTTGAATTAAGAAACTAGTAAGTTTAGGATCAAAAGAACATCTATACTTTTTACTCAAAAATTCATTTATTTTCTACTAATATCAGGACAAATAAAACCCTAAAATTTGTGCTGCTCCTCGCAATCATACCAAACATCTTGGGGCAAAAGTAATTTCATATTGGTGGTGGGGGTGGGTTTGCACCCTTTCACACTCCTGAAAATGGACCATCAGGTGTCTATTCAAAACACCTTAACTTTTTCTTTAGAGTATATGAATGTACAGTCTTCTGAATTATAATCTCAATTTTCAGGAAATGCCATCCAAGGAATTTTGAGCAAGTATCCATTTTTAAGATATTGTAGAAATCAAGTGCATTTAAAGGTCTAAAAAATACGTATCTTATGTTACATAAATATCGGTACCCGGCGCCTCCACCATTTGTTAAACCTTAGGTCTAACTAAATGATACATGGTGGGGGTTGAAAAATGTTTATTGGTAAAAACTTGTTACGGAATATATAGGAGCGTATGATGCTGATATCTGTGCGTTA